>NC_069499.1:1087074435-1087281935 GCF_027579735.1 Bombina bombina | reverse complement strand
GCATGTGTGTGTGTGTATGTGTGCATGTGTTCATGTGTGTGTACATGTGTGTGTGCATGTGTGGGTGTATGTGTGTGTGTGTATGCATGTGTGCATGTGTGCATGTGTGTGTGTTTGTGTGCATGCATGTGTATGTGTGTGTGTATGCATGTGTGTGTGAATGCATGTGTGTATGTGTGTGAATGCATGTGTGTATGAATGCATGTGTGTATGTGTGTATGTGCGTGTGTGTATATGTGTGTGTGTATGTGTGCATGCATGTGTATGTGTGTGTGAATGCATGTGTGTGTGAATGCATGTGTGTGTGAATGCATGTGTGTGTGTATGCATGTGTGCATGTGTGCATGTGTGTGTGTATGTTTGCATGCATGTGTATGTGTGTGTGAATGCATGTGTGTGTGAATGCATGTGTGTATGTGTGTGAATGCATGTGTGTATGAATGCATGTGTGCATGTGTGTATGTGCGTGTGTGTATATGTGTGTGAATGCATGTGGGTATGAATGCATGTGTGTATGAATGCATGTGTGCATGTGTGTGTGTGTGTGTGAATGCATGTGGGCATGTGTGTGTGTGTGTATGTGTGCATGTGTGTGTGTATGTGTGTGTGTGAATGCATGTGTGTGTGTCTGTATATATGAGTGTGTATGCATGTGTGTATGTGTGTGTGTATGTATATGTGTGTGTGTGTGAATGCATGTGTGTGTGTGTATGTATATGTGTGTGAATGCATGTGTGTGTGTGTGTGTGTGAATGCATGTGTGCATGTGTTCATGTGTGTGTACATGTGTGTGTGCATGTGTGGGTGTATGTGTGTGTGTGAATGCATGTGTGCATGTGCATGTGTGTGCATGTGCATGTGTGTGTGAATGCATGTGTGTATGAATGCATGTGTGTATGTGTATGTGTATGTGTGTGAATGCATGTGTGTATATGTGTGTGAATGCATGTGCATATGTGTGTGTATATGTGTGTGAATGCATATGTGCATGTGCGTATGTGTGTGTGCGTATGTGTGTGTGCGTATGTGTGTGTATATGTTTGTGAATGCATATGTGTATGAATGCATGTGTGCATGTGCATGTGTGTATGTGTGTGTGTGAATGCATGTGTGTATGAATGCATGTGTGCATGTACGTATGTGTGTTTATATGTGTGTGAATGCATGTGTGTATGAATGCATATGTGCATGTACGTATGTGTGTTTATATGTGTGTGAATGCATGTGTGTATGAATGCATGTGTGCATGTGTGTATGTGTGTTTATATGTGTGTGAATGCATGTGTGTATGAATGCATGTGTGCGTGTGTGTGTGCATGTGTGCGTGAATGCATGTGTGCATGTGTGTGTGAATGTATGTGTGCATGTGTGTGTGTATGTGTGCAGGTGTTCATGTGTGTGTGTATGTGTGTGTGAATGCATGTGTGCATGTGTGTGTGAATGCATGTGTGCATGTGCATGTGTGTGTGAATGCATGTGTGTATGAATGCATGTGTGCATGTGCATGTGTGTATGTGTGTGAATGCATGTGTGTGTGAATGCATGTGTGCATGTGCATATGTGTATGTGTGTGTGAATGCATCTCTGTGTGTGTGCATGTGCATGTATGTATGTGTGTGTGAATGCATGTGTGTATGAATGCATATGTGCATGTGCATGTGTCTGTGAATGCATGTGTGTATGAATGCATGTGTGTATGAATGCATGTGTGCATGTGTGTGTGAATGCATGTGTGTATGAATGCATGTGTGCATGTGCATGTGCATATGTGTGTGTGAATGCATCTGTGTGTGTGTGCATGTGCATGTGTGTATGTGTGTGTGAATGCATGTGTGTTTTAAATGCATGTGTGTATGTGTATATGTGTGTGAATGCATGTGTGTATAAATGTATGTGTATAAATGTGTATGTGTATGTGTGTATATGTGTGTATGAATGCATCTGTGCATGTGCATGTGTGCATGTGTGTATGTGTGTGTGAATGTGCATGTGTGCATGTGTTTATGTGTGTGTGAATGCATGTGTGTATGTGTGTGTGAATGCATGTGTGTGTGAATGCATGTGTGTGTGTGTGTGTGTGTGTGCATGTGTGTGTGTGTGTGCATGTGTGTATGTGTGTGTATGTGTGTGTGTGTGAATGCATGTGTGTGTGCATGTGCGCATGTGTGTGTGTGTGCATGTGTGCATGTGTGTGTGTGTGTATGTGTGCATGTGCGTGTGTGTATGTGTGCATGTTTAAGTTTATATGATGTACTGATTTGGGCATGCACTATGTATGATTCATTTTTTAAGCTATATACTGCTACTGAACATGATCAAAATATTTAAAGGGATATGAAACCCATTTTTTTTCCTTTACTGATTCATATAGAGTATGTTGTTTTAAACAAGTTTCCAGTTTGCTTCTGTTATCTAATTTCTTTAGTTCTCTTGGTGTCCTTTGTTAAAAAAGGGATAACTAGGTAGGCTCAGGAGTTGCTGATCGTTTGTTGCACATATATGCCTCATGTTAATGGCTCACCCAATGCATTCGGCTAGCTCCCAGGAGTGTCTTGTTGCTTCTTCAACAAAGGATACCACGAGAATGAAGAAAATTAGAAAATAGAAGTAAAATGTAAAGTTGTTTAAAATGTTATTCTCTATCCGAATCAAGAAAGAAAATGTTTGTTCCTTTAGATCTCAGCAACTATCACTCATTTATTCACAAAAGGAAAACTAGAAAACAAAACTATCTCAAATTTAAATTTCATAAAGATTGGTACAGCATATTATTGCTGTAGGTCAGGGTAGTCATTTCCCTGTCTTTACATTGTTTCCTCACTGAATAACTCAAAAAACACTCACTTAAAGCGTCCTCAAAACTGACACATTTCAGAGAAATGAAAATTGTTACTGCATTTTATATGCTAATATTATGATTTTTCATATATAAATATATTTGTATTTTTTTCTAATTTATTAAGGTCTCTCCGAACAAGCCTGTAACTAAAACCGAAGAGGAGCCAAAAAATGATGTTGATGAGACGGTAGGAACATTTTAATAATATTCCATATGGCTACAATCTGCATAAAAAAAACAAAAATCCAAAGTGACAAAAAATATTGTAAGAAAATTATTATACTATTAGCACTGATCTATCTGTTGACATTAATATATATGTTTCAACTTCCATATGGTCGTAGTTTGATGGTCTTTTAACAATATAGAACAAATGATTTTTTAATTCAAATGATATTGAGTTTTATGAACTTGTTATATTCCTCACCCTGTATGAAATACACCAGTATTGGTTTAAAGCAACTTTACAAATAGAAAATAATACATTATAAAGCATCAATCATATTCAAGGAATAACAATCAAATATGTTGTTTTGTGTGGTCTTACTTGATACCAGTCTGTGTTTTTATGTCTATAAGCCAATGCCTAAGACATAATGGATATTTGATATGAGTTCAGTATCAGTCAATTGTGCAGGGACTAAATCTTTGCTAGAGACACTGTTTAGAGAGGCCATATTAACCAAGAAGAAAAAATACCTCTCATAATGAGTAATTTGCATATCCTGCTGGTGAACTATTATTTATTTTCCCATAAGTTAAGCAAGCAAGCCAAGCCCAGGAAAAGTATTTGTTTTAAAAGCAACTGCAAAGTAAGTACAGTCGTCTGTTTAAAAATAATTTTCACACAAATGAAGATAATTATTGTTTATTTTTTAAGCTCAAAAATATGGTGAGAAAAAGAGCTAAAGAAATATAGAAAGTCAAAATTCTCTACCAGCTATATGAGTGGTTCACAACTTTTTATATTCCGGTCAAAATGTAAATGCACATAGATGAATTACCTTTTTGAAAAAAAAAAACATATTTGCACAATATTGTGTTGGCAAAATGCTTCCAGTAAAAGTTATTTCTTTTATTTAGTATTAACATTTTTCTGTGCACTTGCATGTGAAGCATAGCTAGATATTATCAGTGCGCCAGTATTTAAATACTGCAGCTGCCCAGAGCATCAGTGAGGCTTGTAACATGTCAGCAATTAACAAATTGAGTCATTACCAGATGATACAAGCACCTTAGGCTCTCTGGTGCATGGTGCATACTACAATATACTTTTGAAACAGCTACAGCTTTTATCAGAAGCATTTTTGCTAATACATTTATATTACAAAAATGCTTCTATTCAGAACTGAAATGAATCAATGTGGATTCTAATTTTAGCTGGAATGTCCCTTTAACATATTGTTTGATAGCATTATACTTATTCCAGGCACTCCCAGTGTTTGTCCTTACCACCTGTAATGGAAGTTTATTCCATGAGTCAACTACCCTTTATGTAAAGAAGTACTTCCGCAAATTACTCCTGAATCTACTACCCAATACACCAGCGGCATCAAGTCTGTATTAATGATTATTGTATAACCAGAATCATTTTATGCAGATAGAAACATAGAAACATAGAATTTGACGGTAGATAAGAACCAAAATGGCCCATCAAGTCTACCCATATTACATGTTACTTTTTCCTTAGGATAGCCTTATGCATGTCCCAGGCATTTTTAAATTCCTTTACAGTCTTTGTATTTACCACCTCAAATGGAAGTTCATTCCATGAATCTACCACCCTTTCTGTAAAAATGCTTCCTTAAATTTCTCCTGAATCTGCTACCCTCTAACTTTAGATTGTGACCCCTTGTTTTGGCATTTATTTTTTGGTGAAAAATGCTTTCAGCTTCTATTTTATTAAGTCCCTTCATATATTTGAAGGTTTCTATCATGTCACCTCTTTCCCTTCTATCCTCTAAACTATACATATTTAGATTATAGAGTCTTTCTTTGTACGTTTTATATTTTAGACCATTATTTATATCTTTCTAAAGATATGGTCTCCAGAACTGTACACAGTATTCCATATTTGGTCTAACTAATGATCTGTAAAGTGGCATAAGAACCTTGCTATTTCTGCTACTAAAACCTCTTCCAATGCAGCCAAGCATTTGACTGGCCTTGCTGGCTGCACTGCGACATTGTGTACCAAATTTTAAATCATCTGAAATAATAATTCCCAAATCCCTTTCTTCTTTAATTACAGTCAGTAATGTACCATTGAGACCATAATTGGCCTTTGGGTTTTTGGATCCTATATGCATAATTTTGCTCTTGGTAATATTAAATTTCAGATCCCATTTATTTGACCAGTCCTCTAGTTTATTAATATCACAGTTCATTTGATCAACTCCTCCTGGAACATCTACCCTGTAACAAATTTTTGTATCATCAGCAAACAAGCAAACCTTCCCCTTAAGCCCACTTCCAATATCACTTATGAACATGTTAAACAAAACAGGCCCAAGAACTGACCCTTGGGGAACACCACTAGTAACTGATGCCTCATTTGAATGTACTCCATTAATTGAAATCCTCTGTCGTCTATCTTTAAAGGGACAGTATACACTCATTTTTATATAACTGCATGTAATAGACACTACTATAAAGAATAAGATGCACAGATACTGATATAAAAATCCAGTATAAAACTGTTTAAAAACTTACTTAGAAGTTCTTAGTTTAGCTCTGTCGAAAAGTCTAGATATGCAACATCTACGGCTCCTCCCTGGTCTATTATTTTAGTTATATGGTCAAAGAAATCAATTAGATTAGTCAGGCATGATCTTCCAGCAGTGAAACCATGCTGTCCTTTGTCTTCTAAGTTGTTTGTCTGAATGAAAGATACAAGTTTTTCCTTTAAAAGAGTTTCCATTAATTTCCCTGAAATTGAGGTCAAACTGACTGGCCTATACTTAGCAGTATCTTCCCTACTACCCTTTTTATGAAGAGGGACTCAGTTTTGTATTTTCTGAGAGTGTGATAGATTCACTAAAGGCCTCATCTGGATTTCTAGCCTCTCCAAACTCTCTAATTCCTAAGTTATTCTTTTAGCTTGATTTACTAAAGCAGTGTTTGGGTTTAAGTGACTGGGCGTAGTAGAACATTTGAGAAGAGGCTTGTGTAATCCCCTTTATGTGCACATCAAAGTTAAATAACTATACTGAAAGGCCCTTATTTACATGAGTATACCTCCTTCTTTTAATTATATTGTTTAGAAGTGGAAAAAAATGCACACAACTTTTTTACGTCCTTGTTTATTAAAATGTTAATGAAAAGGGGGGCGGAGTTAACTGCCAAAGCAACTAGTCGCATAATGGAGTAGCTCCCGGCTTCTATATAGATTTTGGGGGTTCTTTTTGACCTGAAAGCTCATAATAAGGGACAGATGTACTTTGAACCCCTGCCTAAAAGCCTGCTCGAAAGATTTGGAGAAGATCCGGGAAATTTTACATACCCCACTGACGGAGAGAGCTGTTACGGCCTAACCACGAGGAGGTTCAAACATGGAGGATTCCCACATGGCTATCTTAGCCCTCTTTAAACAGTATGATCGCCACATCACAAATAGACTGAGCCGTCTTATTTCTATAGCTGCACACCGACCTGAGGAAGACGGTACTGCCAGCTCTTGTGCAGGAATTGATGCGGCTCTGGATCCGCATATGACTGTTCACCAGGAGACTTCCACCTGATACCTTCTGCCGAAGATAACCTACCCTTTAAAAATTGCCCCAGCCCATGCGAGCAGCAATCATTCCTCATACCCCTCTGACCTGGGAGATGCGGCTGCTGCTCGCGACTTCTATGGAGAGCGTGCGTGCCTTCGGGGGGGAAAGGCTGTGGAAGGGGCTATACAAGAAGTTCTAACCCCAGAGGAGGGCGGCCTTGTCATGCGGGCCCCCTGTTTAATTGGATTGACACATCTAGATAACTTACCAGAGCGCAGCACTGCTTTGCCGCTAGCGGTTATGTGCCGGATGACTGGCTCGCACCCGACTCGTTGTGTCTGGCCGGGAGCTCTAGGGAGGGGTGCAGCTGGCCTTTGCCAGCGAGATCTGGGTCCTTGCGGTCTTCTGGTGGCAGACCTAATAACGCTCCCGATAGAGGCACGGCATGATGTTACCATGAGCCTGGTCGGTTTCAGCACAATAGCAAACATCAAGTACCGTGATCTTGTACACCTTCTTCACTCTGCAGCCCTACAGCTTGTCGATGGGTCAGTTCTGCTCCAGGAGTCCATACACGGCCCACTTCCATTGGATTCAGTGGGGGTGGGATAATCTCAACACCCCCCAAAATAAGGCGAGCTGTAGAGAAAAACATTATTACACAGTTCCAGCATTTTTGTTATTCTGTTTGCAATGCTCCATACGTTATTTTCCTATAGTCACCATTGGGTTTGCTTATATTTTGCCACCCTTAACTTCCCAGGTACTTTCTGTTAGTAGATAATTTATCTCCCAGAGACTTTAAGAATGGACTTTGAGTAGTATCACTACCTGTTTTCCTTGCTGGATGTCTCCTTTTAAGATTTACAATATAAATACCGTATTATGATAGCTCCTAAGTATGTATCTGTTTAAATACCTTTAATGTATCATACCATTGTTTGTGTGTGATTATATGTTTTATCCTAGATATTGTATGCATTATATATGTATGTTCAGCTTATTTAATAGCATCAGGGTAGGATTGGAAGTAGTGAGAGATCCCACTTTCTAAAATCTCCACTTAATTTACCCTTAACAGTCATAACACATTATGAAGACTCTAAGATAATGGTTGTCATTGCTTAATTGCTTATATGATGTGCTGTACTAATATTTGTTCCTGTTTTGTATTATGAATTCACTGTAGAAGGCTATGTACTCCTCATATATAGACTGTTGTATAGACTGTTGCTCTCACTGACTTGCTAGGGTCAGCACCTATTCTTATTGCCTAAAGTGCTAGTTGGTGGTGTGAAGAGATATTTTAGCAGCATTGTGACGCATTGTTAGCCAACAGACTCTAAGAAGAGCTATTCACACATTAGATAAGGGATAAAGATTCCATTTTTGCATATTAACTATATCATAACTATTAGCCTGTACAATAAGCTTATTATTATTTAGTTAAGCCAAGCTTTATATTATGACTATTATTCTGTGTTTCAATGTCTGCAGATGTTTATCCCCATAATCTTGGTATAACCATTAAGAGCGCTTATAAAATTTACCCATGGGATCAGGCTGGGCACTTTGTCTGATTAAGGGGACCTTATCACTAGCCTTCCATCCCCCCCCCCCCACTGTGTGGTAAGGGATAGCTTGTTTATCCTCCACATCTATTTTGTTGGCAGAGTTTTGTAGCCTCTGCCCAGTTCGTAGAGCCTTTATTAAAGTTTGTCCTCATATTAATGTAATGATGGCTCTCCAAGCCCTAATAAGGATAGATCTATTGTGCCTACTCGTAACTGTTTTTATTGCTTGCATGACTGAACACATGACTCCAATATGACTGTTAGCCTACATGAAACCCCATTGTAATTGTTCAGATTGCAGGGACTGTGGCTGACGTTAAATGACTTTAGCTGTAAGCAAAGCATGATGTTAACAAGAAATTTTTACAGCCACAGTCCTCATGGTTTCTGTTTCACTAGCTTCTTGGCGGGTATTACATTGTTAGCAGCCATGAGCTTTAATACATTGCCCACAGTTCTTGCACTTTTCTTTTAGTTGTTTCTCTGGCACTGTATAAGTTATCACCATATTAACTGCTAGTAGTCCATATCTTGTTAAATTCTGTGACCTCCTTCCACTCTTGTATCAGTTTCCTGGACCTACCCATGGTCCTGGTTGACGTGCGAAGGAAAGCGTTAAGTATAGGCCCATTGGTGGCCTATACCACTCAAAAATCCTCTGATTGACAGTTTAAATTCATCATGCTTTGCTGTAAGCAAAGCATGATGTTAACAAGAAATTTTTACAGCCACAGTCCTCATGGTTTCTGTTTCACTAGCTTCTTGGCGGGTATTACATTGTTAGCAGCCATGAGCTTTAATACATTGCCCACAGTTCTTGCACTTTTCTTTTAGTTGTTTCTCTGGCACTGTATAAGTTATCACCATATTAACTGCTAGTAGTCCATATCTTGTTAAATTCTGTGACCTCCTTCCACTCTTGTATCAGTTTCCTGGACCTACCCATGGTCCTGGTTGACATGCGAAGGAAAGCGTTAAGTATAGGCCCATTGGTGGCCTATACCACTCAAAAATCCTCTGATTGACAGTTTAAATTCATTGGGGTCCAAAAGTGGCCTCAGCTCCCTTGAGGTAAAAAAAGAGGGAGGTCTTGTGTTTGCTCTCCAAGCATTTTACATGTGAGTTATTTTTTTACCTTGATCCTTGAACCAAATTGTAATGTATAATATTATGTATGTTATCACATATCTTTGTTGTAACCTATATTTTTTGTTTCACTGAGCAAACCGAATTTTGCTATTGTATTTGTTGGACCCTCAATAAAAACTTTAAAAAAAAAAAAAAATGTTAATGAAAATATAAATGTTTATAAATTTTGATGTAGACTTCTTACATGTCAGGATATATATACATAAAATAATGGTACAGTGTGATGGGTCTGCTCAAAAAAATAACATAAATAATAAGTGTGGGATTTTCACTGAAAAATGTTCTAAAGTAGGGCTTAAATGTGATCATCATCTAAAACTGAAAAACAGCTCAGCAAGGGGTTAATGGGTTAAAGGCAGTGAATAACTGTATTGTGCAGGATAGACTTTCAGAGGAAGAACACATTGCAAAAGAAACTGGCCATGCATGCATATTCACCATGTTACCCGGGACTCATGGGACTGCTCCATTTTGCTGTCTTGCTTTCCACATTATTTTATTGACATAGAAGGGGATCCACAGATAACCCTATTAGAGAAACATGCTTATTAATTGTCTGAAAGTGCGTTCAACACATGCTCATTGGCACTTTACTCCTTCACAGATGTGTGTGGAGTGTATATCCTAACTAGAAAACAGTGCAGCATGCAAATTAGCATTAATCTCTTGGAATGAAACAGTACTTCTGATTGAAACATGTTTTTATAAAAAAAAATTTTTTTTAAATACAGTGTAGCATGGGCACACTAAGCTTAGCTTTCATCATACCATGGCCACAGCCATCCTGTTATCATACAATAAATGCTTGCATTGAAAACATAGTGAAAAGAAAGACATAGACAATATCTTAATTAGTAATCAATTAAATGAACTATGAAATAAAAATTAAATTTCCATGAAACAATAAAAAAAAATTCAAACTAACATGTTTTCACATTTACCTCTATCTCTTGGTATTATTTGATTAACTTTGTTCCTTTCCTTCATATCATAATAAAGCACAGCACTAAAAGAGCTAATTTCTTACTAGATCACATGGAGAACCATAACCATGTATCAAATAGCTCCACAATACCAAATAGTTCAAGGTTATAGCTTTACTAAACATCTAGGGCCTCATATTCAAAACCTTGCCGCTCAGTTGAGATATTCTAAGAAGTCTCGTCGGTACGGTGAGGCCCTTAAATTCTTTTTTTTAGAAACACACATTTTATCTTGAGAAATGTTTATGTTGCTATGTAGTGTTCAAAACACAGCAACATTTTGGGTTTACATGAGTAGCACATACATATGTGCATAATCCTTTAAAGCCTTATTTAAAAAATCCAATTATAATTATAATTTCATGAAAATACTTTTTAAAAAAACAAATCACAGTGACCTCTAGTGGGACCTTAAAATATTTAATTTCAATATCATAATTAGGCAAAAACTTTATAATAGAGTTATAGTAAGAGCATCCCAAGTTTCTTAGTTCTATACCTGTTTGTTAAGACAGCTGTAAAACTAGTTAAAGGAGAAACAAACATATTTCTTAAAATATTAATGATGTCTTATGATTAGGGTTGCCAGGTGTCCAGTATTCAACCGGACATTCAAGTAAAATCTTCTTCTTTTTTTTTTTAAAGTCCATGGGCAAGATTACATATACGGTTTCGGTATCACATATACGGCGCCGCATATAAATGCGGCGCGTATATTTCAAATCAGCTAATAGGATTTCAGTAGCTATCATCCAATTGGGTGATTTGAATTTGAAGAATTAAATCAGCCAATAGGAATGCAAGGGACGCCATATTGAAATGTGTACCTTGAATTCACTATTCAGTGTACGGCGACGATCATACGAAGAGGATCCTCCACGCTCCATGGCTCCGCGGTTGCTGGTCCTGCTCCGGATCACATCTCTACTTTTTACATGTGTTGCTGGCAACCAACAAAGTATAATTAAAGGGACACTGAACCCAATTTTCTTCTTTTGTGATTCAGATAGAGCATGACATTTTAAGCAACTTACTCATTTACTATTATTATCAAATTTTCTTCATTCTCTTGGTATCTTTATTTGAAATGCAAGAATGTAAGTTTAGATGCCGGCCCATTTTTAGTGGACAACCTGTGTTGTCCTTGCTGATTGGTGGATAAATTCCTTCACTAATAAAAAAGTGCTGTCCAGAGTTCTGAACCAAAAAAAAAAGTGTAGATGCCTTCTTTTTCAAATAAAGATAGCAAGAGAACATATAAAAATGTATAATAGGAGTAAATTAGAAAGTTGCTTAACATTGCATGCTCTATCTGAATCACAAAAGAAAAAAATTGGGTTCAGTGTCCCTTTAATGATTGTATGTTTCTGGCAGCCAAGGGATGAAATGATTGCCTATTTGTACAAAAATATACATGTAGAATCAAGAGTAGGGTCTAAGCCAGAGCTTTATGGGGGGCATTGTGTGACCACACAGACTATGGTCCCTAGTCACCTACAGATTGTCCGGTATTTTTATGGAGGACAGCCACCAACTCCACCTATGATGGCCTAAAAAAAGTAAAATTTTAAGATATTTTGGTTACTATTATAAAAAGTATTTTATATTATAAAAAGTATTTAAAAAAAGGTTAATTATAATTGATTGCATTAAATAGAGGTTTGAAACTGTGTTTTGTACTATTATGATCTAATAAATCTAAAATCCTCAATAATTTGTGCTTATGGTGATAACATAATTTATGTAAGAACTTACCTGATAAATTCATTTCTTTCATATTGGCAAGAGTCCATGAGCTAGTGACGTATGGGATATACATTCCTACCAGGAGGGGCAAAGTTTCCCAAACCTCAAAATGCCTATAAATAAACCTCTCACCACACCCACAATTCAGTTTAACAAATAGCCAAGAAGTGAGGTGATAAGAAAGGAGCGAAAGCATCAACAAGGAATTGGAATAATTGTGCTTTATACAAAAAAATCATAACCACCACAAAATGGGTGGGCCTCATGGACTCTTGCCAATATGAAAGAAATTAATTTATCAGGTAAGTTCTTACATAAATTATGTTTTCTTTCATGTAATTGGCAAGAGTCCATGAGCTAGTGACGTATGGGATAGCAAATACCCAAGATGTGGAACTCCACGCAAGAGTCACTAGAGAAGGAGGGATACAAATAAAGACAGCCAATTCCGCTGAAAAAAGAATCCACAACCCGAATCAAAAAGTTTTAAGCTTATAATGAAAAAAAACTGAAATTATAAGCAGAAGAATCAAACTGAAACAGCTGCCTGAAGAACTTTTCTACCAAAAACTGCTTCTGAAGAAGAAAAAACATCAAAATGGTAGAATTTAGTAAAAGTATGCAAAGAAGACCAAGTTGCTGCTTTGCAAATCTGATCAACAGAAGCTTCATTCTTAAAAGCCCAGGAAGTAGAAACTGACCTAGTAGAATGAGCTGTAATCCTCTGAGGCGGCGATTTACCCGACTCCACATAAGCCTGATGAATCAAAAGTTTTAACCAAGAAGCCAAAGAAATAGCAGAAGCTTTCTGACCTTTCTTAGGACCAGAAAAGATAACAAATAGACTAGAAGTCTTTCTGAAATCTTTAGTAGCTTCAACATAATATTTCAAAGCTCTTACCACATCCAAAGAATGCAAAGATTTTTCCAAAGAATTCTTAGGATTAGGACACAACGAAGGGACAACAATTTCTCTACTAATGTTGTTGGAATTCACAACCTTAGGTAAAAATTTAAATGAAGTCCGCAAAACCGCCTTATCCTGATGAAAAATCAGAAAAGGAGACTCACAAGAAAGAGCAGATAATTCAGAAACTCTTCTAGCAGAAGAGATAGCCAAAAGAAACAATACTTTCCAAGAAAGTAACTTAATTTCCAGAAAATGCATAGGCTCAAACGGAGGAGCCTGTAAAGCTCTCAAAACCAAATTAAGACTCCAAGGAGGAGAGATTGACTTAATGGCAGGCTTGATACAAACCAAAGCCTGTACAAAACAACGAATGTCAGGAAGATTAGCAATTTTTCTGTGAAACGGAACAGAAAGTGCAGAGATTTGTGCTTTCAAGTAACTTGCAGACAAACCCTTATCCAAACCATCCTGAAGAAACTGTAAAATTCTAGGAATTCTAAAAGAATGCCAAGAGAACTTATGAGAGGAACACCATAAAATGTAAGTCTTCCAAACTCAGTAATAAATCTTTCTAGACACAGATTTACGAGCCTGCAACATAGTATTGATAACTGAGTCAGAGAAACCTCTATGACTAAGCACTAAGCGTTCAATCTCCATACCTTCAAATTTAATGATTTGAGATCCTGATGGAAAAACGGACCTTGAGATAGAAGGTCTGACCTTAACGGAAGTGGCCAAGGTTGGCGACTGGACATCCGAACAAGATCAGCATACCAAAACCTGTGTGGCCATGCTGGAGCCACCAGCAGTACAAACGAACGAATTATGATTTTGGAAATCACTCTTGGAAGACGAACTAGAGGCGGAAAGACATAAGCAGGTTGATAATTCCAAGGAAGTGACAACGCATCCACTGCTTCCGCCTGAGGATCCCTGGATCTGGACAGATACCTGGGAAGTTTCCTGTTTAGATGAGAAGCCATCAGATCTATTTCTGGAAGCCCCCATATCTGAACAATCGGAAGAAACACATCTGGGTGAAGAGACCATTCTCCCCGATGTAAAGTCTGGCGACTGAGATAATCCGCTTCCCAATTGTCTATACCTGGGATATGAACCGCAGAGATTAGACAGGAGCTGGATAATGCCCATGCAAGTGTCCGAGATACTTCTTTCATAGCCTGAGGACTGTGAGTCCCACCTTGATGATTGACATACACCACGGTCGCGACATTGCCATGTCTGAAAACAAATAAACGATTCTCTCTTCAGAAGAGGCCAGAACTGAAGAGCTCTGAAAATTGCACAGAGTTCCAAAATATTGATTGGTAATCTCGCCTCTTGAGATTTCCAAACCCCCTGGATACTGAATCTAAAGGTTACCCTTGTCTGAGGAATCAAGGAACTTTTTGGTAAATTGATCCTCCAACCCTGTTCTTGAAGAAACAACACAAGTTGATTTGTGTGAGATTCTGCAGAATGTAAAGACTGAGCAAGTACCAAGATATCGTCCAAATAAGGAAACACCGCAATACCCCGCTCTCTGATTACAGAGAGAAGGGCACCGAGAGAACCTTTGAGAAGATCCTTGGAGCTGTTGTAAGGCCAAAAGGAAGAGCAACAAATTGGTAATGCTTGTCTAGAAAAGAGAATCTCAGGAACTGATAGTGATCTGGATGAATTGGAATATGAAGATAAGCATCCAGTAAATCTATTGTGGACATATAATGCCCTTGCAGAACAAAAGGCAGAATAGTCCTTATAGTCACCATCTTGAATGTTGGTACTCTTACATAACGATTCAAAATTTTGAGATCCAGAACTGGTCTGAAAGAATTCTCTTTCTTTGGTACAATGAACAGATTTGAATAAAAGCCCAGACCCCGTTCCAGATATGGAACTGGCAGAATTACCCCAGAAGACTCCTGGTTTGAAACACACTTCAGGAAATCCTGAGCCTTTACTGGGTTCACTGGAATGCGTGAGAGAAAGAACCTTCTCACAGGCGGTCTTACCTTGAAACCTATTCTGTACCCTTGAGAAACAATGTTCTGAATCCAATGATTTTGGACTGAATTGATCCAAACATCTTTGAAAAATCATAGCCTGCCCCCTACCAGCTGTGCTGGAATGAGGGCCGCACCTTCATGCGGACTTGGGGGCTGGTTTTGATTTTCTAAAAGGCTTGGATTTATTCCGGACTGGAGAAGGCTTCCAATTGGAAGCCGTTCCTTTAGGGGAAGGGTCAGACTTCTGTTCCTTATTCTGATGAAAGGAACAAAAACGGTTAGCAGCCCTAAATTTACCTTTAGATTTTTTATCCTGAGGCAAAAAAGCTCCCTTCCCCCAGTGACAGTTGAAATTATAGAATCCAACTGAGAACCAAATAATTTATTACCTTGGAAAGAAAGAGATAGCAACGTTGACTTAGAAGTCATATCTGCATTCCAAGATTTAAGCCATAAAGCTCTTCTAGCTAAAATAGCTAAAGACATATACCTGACATCAATTCTAATCATATAAAAAATGGCATCACAAATGAAATTATAAGCATGTTGAAGAAGCTTAACAATTCTATACACATTATGATCTGGTACCTGTTGCGTTAAAGCCTCCAACCAAAAAGTTGAAGCTGCAGCAACATCAGCCAAAGAAATAGCAGGCCTAAGAAGATTACCTGAACATAAATAAGCCTTCCTTATAAAAGATTCAAGCTTCCTATCTAAAGGATCTTTAAAAGAAGTACTATCTGCCGTAGGAATAGTAGTACGTTTAGCAAGTGTAGAGATAGCCCCATCAACTTTGGGGATTTTTTCCCAAAACTCCAATCTATCAGCCGGAAAAGGGTACAGTCTCTTAAACCTTAAAGAAGGAGTAAATAAAGTACCCAAACTATTCCATTCCCTAGAAATTACATCTGAAATAGCATCAGGAACTGGAAAAACCTCTGGAATAACTACATGAGGTTTAAAAACGTTTACTGGTTTTAATATCAAGAGGACTAGACTCCTCCATATGTAATGCAATCAACATCTCTTTAAGTAAAGAACAAATAAACTCCATCTTAAATAAATGTGAAGATTTGTCAGTGTCAATATCTGAGGCAGAATTTTCTGAACCAGATAGATCCTCATCAGAGATAGATAAATCAGAATGTTGGCGGTCATTTAAAAATTCATCTAATTTATGAGAAGTTTTAAAAGACCTTTTACGTTTATTAGAAGGTGGTATAACAGACAGGGCCTTCTGAATAGAATTAGAAACAAATTCTCTTACATTAACAGGAATATCCTGAACATTAGATGTTGAAGGAACAACAACAGGCAATGGACTACTACTAATTGAAATATTGTCTGCTTTTGAAAGTTTATCATGACAACTAACACAAACTACAGCCAGAGGAACAGTTACCACAAGTTTACAACACATACACTTAGCTTTGGTAGAACCGACATCAGGCAGCAGCTTTCCAGAAGTAGATTCTGATACAGGGTCAGATTGCGACATCTTGCAATATGTAATAGAAAAAACAACATATAAAGCAAAATGATCAAATTCCTTAAATGACAGTTTCAGGAATGGGAAAAAATGCAAACAGAAAAAAGCCTCTGGAAACCAGAAGCAAAAAGAAACAAAGACTTAAATAATGTCAAGAAAACTGGCGCCAAGTATGACGCCCACAATTGACACATTTTTTGGCGCCAAAAACGTCTGCAACAAACACGAGCGTCATAGATGACACAACTACGTGAAAACTCTCAGCGTCAACTATGACGCCGGAAATGGCGTTATTAATGTCAACAAACTTAATTTTCGTGCCAAAAAAGTCTTGCAACAAAAATGACGCAATAAATTCTAGCATTTTTTGCACCCGCAAGCCTAACAGCCCGCAATTTAGAAAGAAAAGTCAATTTGAAAATCTTTCAGGTAAGGAAAATATTTATTCATATGCATTTCCCAAAAATGAAACTGACAGTCTGTAAGAAGGAAATATACTGATTAACCTGAATCATGGCAAATATAAGAATAAAACATATATTTAGAACTTTACATATAAAGTGCCAAACCATAGCTGAGAGTGTCATAAATAAAATAAGACATACTTACCAAAAGACACTCATCTACATATAGTAGTTTGCCAAACCAGTACTGAAACGAGAATCAGCAGAGGTAATGGTATATAAGAGTATATCGTCGATTTGAAAAGGGAGGTAGAAGAATCTCTACGACCGATAACAGAGAACCTATGAAATAGATCCCCGATAGGATGACCATAGCATTCAATAGGCAATAGTCCCTTCACATCCCTCTGTCATTCACTGCACTCTGAGAGGAAAACCGGGCTTCAGCATGCTGCGAAGCGTATATCAACGTAGAAATCTAGCACAAACTTACTTCACCACCTCCATAGGAGGCAAAGTTTGTAAAACTGAATTGTGGGTGTGGTGGGGGGTGTATTTATAGGCATTTTGAGGTTTGGGAAACTTTGCCCCTCTTGGTAGGAATGTATATCCCATACGTCACTAGCTCATGGACTCTTGCCAATTACATGAAAGAAATGGGGTGTTTTTTGGAAATCCATGTAGAACCCTATACTGAGGTAGGCTCGCAAGAGTGTATTGAGCACTATGGGCCAGATTATGAGTGGAGCGCTATTTAGCTCTTTCGATTGCGTGATAATTGTACTAGAAGCGAGCGTCGGGTTGAGCTCGTATTACAAGTTAAAAGCAAAAAGTTATCGCACTCTCGCTAAACCCATGCACGCAATAAGCCTAAGTTAGAATATTGTGTGCAATAACTTATTCCCCTATAGAAGTCAATGGAGAAAGGAAAGTGGGGAAAAAATGAACACCCTACTTGCGGGCTAACTCAAGCACATATTCTTAAAATGCACTAACACAACATAAAAATATGAATATTTCACATTCCAATGTTCTGCACATAGCAGAATATGTTCTATGTACACATAAATACATATTTCTACATATATATGATGGTATTGCGGTACATGATTATATATAGGTATAGATATATACAGTTATATATATATATAGGAATATCTATTTAGAAATACTTAGAATATATTTCCCTATGTGCAGAACATTGTAATGTGAAATATTTACAGTAAAAAACATGGTTAATTTATTAAATATGAATAGTGCATTAATATTGCATTAATATGCTATACCTGTTTTCATCTACTTGACAGCAAAGGGCTCCAATGCACTTCTATGTATGTCTATATATGTGTATATATATATATATATATATATATATATATATATATATATATATATATACAGTATTTATATGTGTATATGTCTGTATAATAATATACATATATACAGATATAAATACAGCAATACATATGTGTGTATATATACATATATATATATATATATATATATATACATATTTAGACATGTTTATGTATGTATCTCTATATTAAAGCCCTTTGCCTGCCTTTTTTTAACACCTAAGATCTTATACTGTATATTTGAGCCTCTATAACTTTTGTGTGCAATATTAGTTTTGAATAATTATTAGATGGTGTTATTATGAGTGTAACTATATTTGTAATGTATTTTTTATGTGTCTTGTGACACTTTTTAGTTTTGCGAAACAGTTAACCAAAGCTGTGAGGTTGCGGTAATCATTCTAGCATAAATCGTTCGCTTTACTTTCAACTTGTAATACGAACGCAATTTAACTTGCATGCAAATGCAAAAATCCTATACCGCTTGTGTGCAAACGATAGCACTTTACTCATAATCTGGCCCGATTTCTATACAATTGTTACAAACATCATTGCAAACACTGCTGCCATATATTGTTGAAGATATGCATTTTTGTTAGCTTTCTTTAATATGCTCTCATGAAAAGAGTTCCAGAAAAGGCACCAAGAAAAAAACTTTAATAATAAAAGTAAACTGAATTTTAATTGTGCCCCCTTTCTGAATCATAAACGTTTAAAGTTTTACCTCCATGTTGCTTTAATTCTATTTTTTTACTGTTACCTAAAGTAATATTAAAACCAGAATTCTACACGCAGTCTTTATTTCATAGGGTTGCCAGTCAAGTGTTAAATGCTATCATTGTCCCTTTCATTTGCTGCATAATGAAAATTCTAGTAGAATACACAAATGAAATAGAATATAGAACTTAATACTTTTATCATAATAACTAATTGTTCCATAGTAATTCAACTAGAGTCTTGTTGTACAATTTGTTTTTTCTCATGTTGGAAGTTGTTACAGACTATTTAGCAAATGTCTCATCCTCCATATTATATAAAAAATGTATTCAGAGAATCCAGTTGGGTGGATATAAACAATGCCCTTACTATGATGGTATCACTGCGAGAATATACACCATATTTATATAGGTTTCTCCAGATGTAAAAATATGCATGCCTATGTGAGAGGACATATCAAGTGGAACATTGCTCACATACTCCTATGCCTCCCACTAAATTGTTTTCTCTTTCATTTCTTTGTCCCTTTTATTTACCATGTCCACCATGTCCTCCCCTTGACTCCATTTTGCTACACCACCCATTTTTCAAACTAGCATAATTACTTAACATTCTATAGTGAGAATGTCTCAGAGTGGTGAGATCCAATTCGCCAAATATAAGAGGACGACATTTGGAACCAGCCTACTCCTAGAGGTACCCAGGACTTGGCTGAACTAAAATATAGGCCCTTGCACTTAAAGGCAGAGCAGCCCACTTCAGCTAAACCTCTGTGAGCTAGGTAGCCATAATACACCAGATTGATTTTAACCTTGTTGCCCCATTGTGGCTTGTTCCTTTGACTTAACTGTTTAGCGGTCTTGTCTGCCGCTTCCAGACGGCACCACATAGCCTCAGTACCTCTGGATTGGCTTTCCTGTTTCTCAACGGCTTTAATTTCCCAGATGTAATATGAGCAGCGTTTCCTTCTTCATAATACACCAGATCTCTCACCTCTGCTTAACAGCTAGACAGAAAATTTACTTTTTGCTTTAGAAAATAGGCAGTCAGTAAAAGAGAGGATGAGGCTTCTTTATAGCAGCAAGGCCCACATAAGAAGCCGGCTCACAGGGAATTTCCCTGTATGCCCTATGACCATCCCAGGCCTGGTGGTATCACTGCAGTTAGTGGTTTTATTACTCATTTTATTTCTTTCAGTGCAGTACTTCAATATGTTCACAATATTTTCCAAATTCTCATTCTCCTTAATTATATCCACCTTTATTTGTATACCCAGAAGATATCATGAAAATCCAGCCTGTTAGGGGTATTTGTAGTTGAGAAACACTTTTAAAAGTATTCTTGGTGGTGCTGTGAACAATCTTTCAATAATGTTGCACCTTTTAAAGACACCATGGATTTCAAGAAGTGTCTTTTTTTATATACATGTCCTGGGCTTAGCATTAAGGAAAGAGACAGAGATAAAGGAAGGGAAAGGGGGATTAAAAAAAACAAAAATGTTAAGAATATGTAATGGAAGATAAGGTTCCTTAATAGTAATCCAGCTATATTCATTAAACCAAAATATAGCATCAATTTTAATGCTACATAACATACTTACAATTCATTTATTTGACTATTAGTAGAACGACTATAAAGGAAAACATTAACTCTATGTTTCAGATGTCACAGTAAATGCATTATTCCATCCCTATGAAGAGGAGTGTTATAAAGTCATTTATAGCTTAAGGTCCATTGTAAATCTAAACTGGAACATTGGTATCCTAGTTATAAATGTCATTTTAATTGCAGAAATTAGTCCTTATCTACTGAATAAGTTAATACACTTGTAAATCTATTCCTTATTTTAAAATTTATATTTTAAGATTTTTAAAGGGACAGTAAACCCAAAAATTGTCTTTCATGATTCAGATAGAGGGTACAATTTTAAACAACTTTCCAATTTACTTCTATTATCTAATTTGCTTCATTCTTCAGATATCCTTTTTTGAAGTAATAGCAATACATATAGGAGAGCCAATGACACAAGGCATCTATGTGCAGCTACCAATCAGCAGCTACTTAGCCTATCTAGATATGCTTTTCAGCAAATTATATCAAGGAAATTAGGCATATTAGATAATAGAAGTAAATTAGAAAGTTGTTTAAAATTGCATGTTTTTTCTAAATCATGAAAGAAAAATTATGGGTTTCATGTCCCTTTAAGTATATTAGATTACATAAACAAAATGGTTTTATTGTCAGTGGTATAAACTATATTATAAACATTATATTCTTTCTCTATAAGTTACTATTTAGATCCCATCGTACTATCAATTTCCCATTTAATATTAATCTCATTATTTCTAAGCCGTTTAAGGTCCCTTCATAACAGTTATTTTACTCACATATTCTTCTTCCTGTGACTCTCACTTTCAGTTAGCTATTAGTCTTGCCCACATGCAGAAGTCCACATGAACACGCCTTTCATTAAAGGTATAACCTCTACCATACTTTTTTTTTTGTTAAAGGGTTTATGTTTTCTTCCTAGGTATCTTTGTTCCATCTGCCCTGTACTTTTCAAATGATATGAAATATTTTATTGCACTCTATTTTCTATATGATGTTTTTTCACATGAATTCTGATTGGAATTGAGGCCACATATTGGAGATTTCTTTTATATACATGTGAAATATTATGTAGATAATCAGTTTTGTCTAAATATTATCTTATCATGTTGTGATATGGATGGCATTTGTAATCCCTTTAAACATTTATATATTACTAAATCTAATATTACTGGTTTTCAGTGTTTATAGTGATTGTCAGGCTAAGCTAAATTTCAGTGAAATCTGTTAATGAATGTAAACATTTGGAAAATATTTTCTTTGGGATTCAGATACAGCAAATAAGTTTAAACAACTTTCCATTTTGCATCTATTATAAAATGTGCTTCATTATTTTGATGTCCTCTGTTGAATGAGCAGCAATGCACTGTTGGGAGATAGCATAAAGAGGCATAAATGTGCAGTCACCAATCAGCAACTAGCTCCCAGTAGGGCATTGCTGCTCCTGAACATACCTAGGTATGCTTTCCAACAAAAGACTCCAAGTAAATGAAGCAAACTAGATAGAAGTAAAATGAAAAGTTGTTTAAAATTATATGTTCTTTCTGAATCTGGAAAGTTTAATTTTGACTTTACTTTCCCTTTAACATAAAAATACAAAGTAAACTTAAACTGTAGTTGCATTGATATGCCTTGTTAATCAATAAACTTATGCAATTTTAGTGCACAATTCATATTCTTAACCATATTTTCATATATTAGAATACAAATTAAAGATATTTTTTTTTATACGTTTACTGCCTTTACCCTTTGCCATCAAAATATATTTTTCTCTGATAACCAGTATAATATTTTTCTGCAGTCTTCAATGTTAGACATATACCAGGCATGTAAGATTAGCAATACTACAATGTAACAACCTTATTTCTTGTAATTTACAATTTATAAAAATGTCATATTTAGAAATAACAGTGGTTACACTATCAAGTGCTGGCATTATGTACTAGCCTTGTTTGTGAAGGGCAGTGCCTTTGAATGATTAGATACAATTCTAAAAATAAAATGATGTCTATTAGACATTCATTTTGTACCACAGTGTTTTCTGTACATGTGTAAATATTTCAAAAGGTCAATAGCAGAGACAGTCCAGAAAGGAAAACAGTTCAATTAACTCCCTCAGTTTGTGCCCCAAGAGGATATAGATAATGTTTAAGATGTTCCCATTACATTTAAGTTTTGATAAAACATTTGAAAATGATGAAATAGGTGGAAACATATAGTTTATTTGCTATTAAATGTGTAATGGGGGTGCAGTGGTGTAAGGGGGTTACAATATTATCTGTTGTAAGTCTACTGTCCTCCATTGTTTCAAAATGGGTAATCATTACAGCTGACTTGTATTTCTACTAGACTGCAATAAAACATTTGTACTTAACAGCCTTTACAATTGTCCTTGTTTAATGTCAATGTTTTTGGTGGAACCCAGATCATGATTGTCCCATTCGTATTTACTCATATGTCAGGCCTTATATTTTTCATTATTTCCAAAGAACTTTAAAATTATTTGTAAGAGTTTGTCTATTTAGGGCTTTAGATACCTAAATACAGCTCCTTTGCTAGAGAACCCTCTTTACCACTTGACTAGAGAGTTGTTATATCTCAAACAATACCAATTCAACTAAAATAACAAATGTGTGTGCATTAAAAGATCAATGGTTATAAAATATTGTAAAATACCTTAAGTAGAACTGAATAATTGGCAAACACATAATAAAAAGACAATGCATTAGCACTTACTTTGAATTTGAAGTTAGCAGTAGAATATTTTCTAGCAAATTTAAAAGTTAATCCAATACCCCTGTATCTGTATCATGTGACAAACATTAGCCAATCACAAAATCATATACATATATACTATGTACTTTTACACATGCTCAGTAGGGGCTGGAGCCTCAGACATTGTGCATATAAAAATAATGTGCACCTTTTGTTATAGGAAGTATATGGGATTTTTTTTTTTTAAAATTGCATACTTTATCGGAATCTTTAAACTTCAATTTTGACTTTAGTGGCCTTTTAATATATTTGTATGATACGCATTTCATTAACATTAATTAACACACTGTATACTTCCACAAAAATATATATAAACAAATGTCCACAGATATGAATAAGCTCAATATTGTCCACAAATTATTATTATGAACATATAACCCACAATTGGCAAGCATATATCTCTCTCATCAGCAAAAGCATGTTAAATAAACATAAATACCACAATAATTGTAAAGCTTGCTTAGACGGACATTAAACCTTTATGGACCAGAAATGTTAGACAAAAACTTGACCAAAGTACAAGAGAATTTTTAGCATTTTGCTATAACTACATTGTTTTTTTTTATTTACCTATCAATAATATATAAATATATATTTTTTAGTAGATAACCCAAGGTATTTATCTAGGTCCATTTTGGTATATTTCATACAACTGTTTAGTCGCCAAATGCTATCATATTAAAAGAAATTGTTAACTTTTTCACAAAATTTGGGTTTCTCCCTCCGTCCTAGTAAAAGTTTTTCTGCAGCGTAGCGATCCTTCCCTTCTTCCTGCTACTGCCCCCTTCTAGTGATGGCCAAACTCCCGCCTCCCTCCCTCCCACACCACCAATGGCACCACTGCACCCGATACAGACACTGACTCTGTCTGTGTGTGTCACTAACAAAGTAATTGTAACAGGGTATACAATTAAGTATAGATAGCTCAAATTTGTGATGATAGAATTATAACACTGCTAGGTTTAAACTATCAATAGGATGATATAAAATAATAAACCAAATTCATTCACACTGAATCTTTATTTAAAAAAAATGTTGTAAAAAAAGGAGAAAAAAAATCATGTATACATCTAGTTTAAGCTTAGATTAAAAACACTTGAACCAAAATAAGAGAAATTATTCAATTCCCACGATTATATAAGGTAAGTAAATTAAACTAGATTACAACATCAAGCAGATGTGATACATATACACTCTCTCTTATATTGAGAATATTTACCAGATCTGCAGCTGAGGTCCAATCGTACCATAAGCCTTACAAAAATGGACCTTCCCTTTAAGCTTAGATTAAAAACACATGAACCAAAATAAGAGAAATTATTAAATTCCCACAATTATGTAAGGTAAGTAAATTAAACTAGATTACAACAGCAAGCAGATAATAGGCAATGTAAACTAAGCCCTTACAATCCGAGGGCTCTTATTATAATTATCTTTATAATTATTGGCTATCTGCTCGGCTGAAAACATGAGAGTAATGAGGAATTGGTATTACAACATTTGGTAAACTAGATAAAAAGTGGAGAGACAGGGCTTCTCCAAAGGACCCCTGATGCGCATTTCACAAAAATTGCTTCCTGAGAGTAAACACGCATCAGGGGTCCTTTGGAGAAGCCCTGTCTCTCCACTTTTTAATCTAGCTTACCAAATTTTATAATACCAATTCCTCATTACTCTAATTTTTTCAGCCGAGCAGATAGCCAATAATAATAAAGATAATTATAATAAGAGCCCTCGGATTGTAAGGACTTAGTTTACATTGCCTATTATCTGCTTGCTGTTGTAATCTAGTTTAATTTACTTACCTTACATAATTGTGGGAATTTAATAATTTCTCTTATTTTGGTTCAAGTGTTTTTAATCTAAGCTTAAAGTGAAGGTCCATTTTTGTAAGGCTTATGGTACGATTGGACCTCAGCTGCAGATCTGGTAAATATTCTCAATATAAGAGAGAGTGTATATGTATCACTTTGGCCAGTATATCTCTAGGTTTTCTGAGATACACAATGGTAGCAAGTGATTTAATAAAATGTAAAATTAACACCAACAAAACAGGTAATTTATGGTAAGTGGTGTTGTTACTTTTAGGTTTCGATATGCAGAGAAATGACAGGAAGCTGTCCAAAATGTCTCACAATTCTTGTCTTAGGTTTGTGTTTCGCTATCACTTTAATTATGTCCTGCAAAACAGGAGATTCCTAATCAGAATACTACAGATGGGCATTAGTTTCATCAGAACTGACAGGTTCTTACTAATGATCCTTGGCAAAGAAAAGTGAGCACCTGAGAGGTAACAGAGTTTGGAGCTGTCAGTACCTTTAGATTCAATTCCGATCAGAAGATTCCTTCAGCTGTTAGTATGGGACCTCTGTCATGTGATTCACTTGCGTGCTGCTCCTGGGTATGCGAGCAGTGAGACTGATACGGTCCATAACGATACAGGTGTTCCGATTAGGAGGGTGCCTTCGTGAAAGAACTCTGTAGTAGATAACAGATGTTCGGTTGATGTGGAAGGTGAATGTTAGACTGCTTGTAAGAGTTTTATGTGCGTACTTGCGGTGTGTATGTTAAAAGAGGCAGCAGTAGGCAGAACACAAAGTTACAAATATAATTAAAGCAAAGTACGGCTTATTTGAATCCTTGCAGGCAGATCAGGGTAGATACCCTTACAGCAAGAGATGGTAGATGCCTTGGTTGAGGAAGGGGTTAGGCTTGAAAGTCTCCAAGGAATTATAATCCAGAAGAATGTTGCAACAAACAATCCAACTTGCACTGGCTCAGCTCACCGTTACAGCTTAACTAACAAATTACTAAGCACTTGTCTGCAGCTATGCAGATCCTTTTAAAGGATTTGGGAGAGGGCCCAGGCAGGATCCTGTCAGCATAAAGTTATTCCTGACAATTTTGATGAATTAGTGCCCATTTTTTAATTAACCTAATATAAACAAGGGCACTTTAATTAATCAAAATTGACATTTCACAGTTTTCTTCAAAAACTTACATTTTAATCCTGGCAGTCGCTCCAGCACTTCCTCCACCCGTCACAAGCAGTCTTCTCTGGTCCAAAATGACGAATCCGGCTTCATCCAATCACAGCGTTTCATCAGGCCAAGATTCCCCTCAGGGGGGAAGCTGTGATTGGCGGAAGGCTGATTCATCATTTCTGACGTCTGCAGAGGCTTCTGACAGCCGGGGGAATCGCTGGAGCTGCTGCAAGGATTAAAAGGTACGTTTTTGAAGAAAACAGTGAAATGGCAATTTTGAAGAATTAAAGTGCCCTTGTTTTTAATAGGTTTGTAAAAAAACGGGCACTAATTCATCAAAATGGACCTTCACTTTAAACTAGTTGTATACATGATTTTTTTCTCTCTTTTTTTACAACATTTTTTAAATAAAGATTCAGTGTGAATTAATTGTATTTATTATTTTATATCATCCTATTGGTAGTTTAAACCTAGCAGTGTTATAATTCTATCAACACAGATTTGAGCTATCTATACTTAATTGTATACCCTGTTACAAAAACTTGTTAGTTGTGGCAGGAAACCTATGTTTATATATGTAAGGATTTATCTTATAATACTTATAACATTATATAGGTCTCTTGCTTATCGACAATTGGCTTTCCCCCATCCCTCATTGTGTCTTAACTGCCTGTATCACTGTCTGTATCAGTGATCAGGCTTTTTATGGTAAAGGAAGCACAATCGGGGCTCCCCTCCCATATGAAGTCAGATGCCTTCTGCCTCTTGCTGCTGTCTACCTAGGACCACAGCATGAGGCAAAAGGTTGGACGTAGGTACTACATCAACAGGGTATGCTGAACAAAATACCCTGTGATGTTGTACCTATGTCCATATGTCTTAAGGGGTTAAATGCTAGATCTAACTATGATAGATTGGTCACTACACCCCATGCTACTCGGTTTCCTCCTGTGCCTGTAGATCTCCTTAAAGCAATTTTCCTATATTAACCCTTTAAAGGTGCTAATTGGTAAAGCTCTGCATCTTCATACTGGGCCTACCATCTTGGAACGCAGGGATTCTAGCACACTGTGACTTATTAAAGGGACACTGCACCCAAATTTTTTCTATCATGATTCAGATAGAGCATGCAATTTTAAGCAACTTTCTAATTTACTCCTATTATCAAGTTATTTTCATTCTCTTGGTATCTTTATTTGAAATGCAAGAATGTAAGTTTAAATGCCGGCCCCTTTTTGGTGAACACACTGTGTTGTTCTTGCTGATTGGTGGGTAAATTCACCTACCAATAAACAAGTGCTTTCCATGGTCCTGAACCAAAAAAATAGCTTTGATGCCTTCTTTTTCAAATAAAGAAAGCAAGAAAAGGAAGAAAAATTGATATTAGGAGTAAATTAGAAAGTTGTTTAAAATTGCATGCTCTATCTGATTCATGAAAGAAACAATTTGGGTTCAGTGTCCCTTTAAGTTGCTGGCTCTTTCACAGCTTTTTTTGTATCTTTGCATTTTTCTTTATACAGTTTAAAAGTTACATAAAATATACGAAAATGTAAAGCTCCAATTCTGAATCATGCACACCAGCCTGATGCACATGATACAGCTGTCCAAAATTTTATAAATTTGCCTAGTATAACTATGTGAAGCTTCACCGACTGATAGATGATAGATAAATAGACAGACAGATAGATAGATAGATTAATAGATAGTCTATATTTATATCTCTCTATCTTCCTGTCTATCTGTCATTCTGTCTGTGCTTAGGTTGCTTTCTGGTTTAGCCAGCTCTGCATGGAATGATAGTGGGAAGTTATGTGAAGTGTTCTATTGCTCTTATGTTCAAGTTTAAATAAGTCTATCCACTTTTCCGTAGGCTGCAACTTGAAAAATATGCTTTGTCTAAAAATGTAATACTCATACTCATACTCAAAGCAGTCTCAAGTGAGGAGAGTTTGGATCTGCATAATGTTAACTAATAAAGAAGTAAAAAATTGCACATAACAGTAAATAGTAATAAAGTAATAAAGAGATTCTGTGATAATTATCAGGAAGTGACCTTTAGAGTTGGCAGAGTGCAAGTCCTCAGGTATCTGTCTGCAGATGGTGTTCCAACAGTCTTGTCGTAACTTAAAGTTTGTGTTATGATAATATAAACTATCCCAGATTGGCACGATTCAGATTTGATCCCAAAATGTGATGTCAGTTTTGAGTTATAGTAATTTGTCATTTATATTGATATAGCACAGCAAATATAATTTAATTCTATGCAGTATTCACATTTATTTTTAATATCTGGCTAATGAATAGTTTGCGGAATCTGTTGGCGCTCTACAAATAAACGATAAAAATAATAATAGTTTGAATACAGGCCACACCAGACAGGCAACATGAGAGTAAAAATCAGCCTGATTAGCTGATAAGGCCCTTAAAAGTCTGTGTGTGTGTGTGTCTGTATGTACAGTATATATATATATATATATATATATATATATATACGCACACTGGTGTTCAAAAGTTTAACGTCACAAGTTTAACGAAATTTCCTTATTTTCCATGAAAACATACATGAAATGAGTTTAAATAGTAAATATAGTCATTGACTAGGTTAGAAATAATGAATTTTAAGTGAAATAATAATTGTGTCCTTCAAACTTTGCTTTTGTCAAAGAATTCTCATGTGCAGCAATTACAACCTTTTAAACCTTTGACATTCTAGTTGTCAATTTGTTGAGGTAATCATCCCACGTTTCCTGAAGCACCTCTCACAAATTGGATTGGCTTGATGGGCAATTCTTACATACCATAGGGCCAAGCTGCTATCACAACAGCTCAATAGAATTGAGATGTTGTGACTGTGCTGGCCACTACGTTAAAGAATACCAGCTGACTGCTTCTTCCCTAAATAGTCGGTGCATAGTTTGGAGCTGTGCTTTGGGTCATTGTCCTGTTGTAGGAGGAATTTGGCTCCAATCAAGTACCATCCACAGGGTATGGCATAGCTTTTCAAAATGGAGAGATAGCTTTTCTTCTTCAAGGTCCATTTTACCCTGTATAAATCTCCCACTTTACCACCACTAAAACTCCTCCAGAACATCACATTGCATCCACCATGCTTGACAGATGACGTCAAGCACTCCTCTAGCATATTTTCATTTGGAACAAGACAAACAAAGTCCCCACAGGAGTACTTTGCAAGTAAATTGTATTCAGTATAGGTAGATAGTACACAGGCAACACCACCACTGAGAAAGAACCTCCCTTTTCATTTGGTCTGTATCTTACAAATGTTCTTCTTTGTGATCTGAACACACATTAAACTTAGATTCCTCTGTCCATAAAACATTTTTCCAATCTTCCTCTGTCCAGTGTCTGTGTTCTTTTGCCCAACTTTGGGCTACATTAGTGAAAGTGAAAAGGGATTTATCGTGGGTGTTTCCACGGGTTGGGTTTTTTGCTCATATTACAAGTCAAAAGTAAACGTGATTGCTTGAGTGCAATTGAAGTTAACGCACTTCGTTCCTCATAATAACACCATCTGGTAAAAATTGTTAAAAAAATATTGCACTAAAAAGTTATAAGGGTTCAAAGATATGAGGCCTCTTAGAAAAAAAAGCAGGCAAAGGTTTTTAACAGAGACATACTTGCATGTACATGTCTACATTGTTATATGTATGTGTATATACATATGTGCGTGTGTATGTGTTTATTTGTGTGTACAGATGTATTTATATGTGTATATATGCATTTACAGAGATATACACATATATAAACACATAAATACATATGAACACAGCAGTTTAAAGGATATTTGCACTCTCACTTCACAGGTGAGTCACCAGGATGTCAGGAACGTCAGTATTCAAGCATAAATTAAAGATCAGCGCTCACTGGACTTTCCACACAAAAGGTTTAATGTGTATAGTGACGTTTCGGGGATAAAACCGTCCCCTTCATCAGGCCAGTCTAATGAAGGGGACGGTTTGATCCCCGAAAAGTCACTATACACATTAAACCTTTTGTGTGGAAAGTCCAGTGAGAGCAGATCTTTAATTTATGCTTATATAAATATATCTCCCCTCCTCTCTTTTGCACTCTTTCGCCTCTCTTTTGCTCTCTCTCTCTCTTCTCCCTCTATTTTGCTCTCTCTCTCTCCCCCCTCTCTTTTGCTCTCTCTCTCTCCTCTCTCTTTTGCTCTCTCTCTCCCCCCTCTCTTTTGCTCTCTCTCTCCCCCTCTCTTTTGCTCTCTCTCTCCCCTTCTCTTTCTCTCTCTCTCTCTCTCTCTCCCCCTCTCTCTTTTGCTCTCTCCCTCTCTCTTTTGCTCTCTCCCCCTCTCTTTTGCTCTCTCTCTCTCCCCCTCTCTTTTGTTCTCTCTCCCCCCCATCTTTTGCTCTCTCTCTCTCTCAGCCCTCTCTTGCTCTCTCTCCTTACCCTCTATTTTGTGCTCTCTCACACCTCTCTTTTGCTCTCTCTCCCCCCTCTCTTTTGCTCTCTCTCTCTCCCCCTTTCTTTTGCTGTCTCTCTTCCCCTCTCTTTTGTTCTCTCTCTCCTCCTCTCTTTTGCTCTCTCTCTCCCCCTCTCTTTTGCTCTCTCCCCTCTCGTTTGCTCTCTCTCCCCCTCTCTTTTGCTGTCTCTCTCCCCCTCTCTTTTGCTCTCTCTCTCAACCCTCTCGCTCTCTCTCTTCCCCCCCTTTATTTTGCGCTCTTTCCCCCTCTCTTTTGCTCTCTCTCTCCCTCTCTCTTTTGCTCTCTCCCCCTTCTGTTTTGCGCTCTCTCCCCTCTCTTTTGCTCTCTCCCATTTTTTTTGCTCTCTTTCCCCCCCTTCTCTTTTGCTCTCTCTCTCCCCCCTTCTCTTTTGCTGTATCTTCCCCTTCTCTTTTGCTCTCTCTCCCCCTTCTCTTTTGCTCTCTCCCCCCCTCTCTTTTGCTCTCTCTCCCCCTTCTCTTTTGCTCTCTCTCCCACTCTTTTGCTCTCCCTCTCTTTTGCTCTCTCTCCTCCTCTCTTTTGCGCTCTCTCCCCCTCTCTTTTGCGCTCTCTCCCCCTCTCTTTTGCGCTCTCTCCCACTCTCTTTTGCTCTCTCTCTCTCCCCCTCTCTTTTGCTCTCTCTCTCTCTCTCTCTCCCCCTCTTTTGCTCTCTCTCTCTCTACCCTCTCTTGCTTTCTCTCTTCCCCCTCTTTTTGCACTCTCTCCCACCTCTCTTTTGCTCTCTATCTCCCCCCTCTTTTTAGCTCTCTCTCCCCCTCTCTTTTCCTCTCTCTCCGCCTCTCTTTTGCGCTCTCTCTCCCCTTCTCTTTTGCGCTCTCTCTCCCCCTCTCTCTCTCTTTTGGTCTCTCTCCCCCCTTCTTTTGCTCTCTCTCTCTCCCTCTCTCTTTTTCGATCTCTGTCTCTCCCCCTCTTTTGCTCTCTCTCTCTCTCCCCCTTTTTTGCTCTCTCTCCCCTCTCATTTGCTCTCTCCCAACTGTATTTTGCTCTCTCTCTCACCCCTCAATTTTGCTCTCTCACCCCTCTATTTTGCTCTATATCTCCCCTCTTGTGCTGCTCTCTCTCTCATGCAGACACTCAGAGTGACAGTCATGGCAGCTCCCGCCCGGCCCCACCCCATCACGCTCAGCTTCGCCCTTTCACTGTGTGGCTCCGCCCCTTCACGATGCGGCTCCGCCTCTTTCACGGATTAGGTGTCAGCAGCCAGCCCAGGCCAGTTTGGTGAAGGCCAGGTGTGTTTGTCCTCGTGCAGTCTCTACTGCGCATGACAGCTTCGGACAAACACATTTGACCTTTTATATAATAGGATATATACAGTATTTACATATATATATATATATATATATATATATATATATATATATATATATATATAAAAGCACTTGAGCCCTTTGAAGTTAAGTAGATGAAAACATTTAAACCATTTAAAAATATATTTATGCAATATTCATTCAAATATTTCATATTTAATGATGGTTTTAACTATATATTTACTGTAAATATTTCACACTCCAATGGTCTACACATAGCAGAATATGTTTTTATAAATAGATATTCCAAAATATATATCTGTATTTATCTATACCTACTGTATATATAATCATGTAGATGTATATATATTTATATATATATATATATATAGATATATATATATAGGTATAGATATATATAAAACAAAATACCATCAGATATATGTAGAAATATGTTTTTATGAAAAAATATAACATATAAGGTCTAGGAGGCTTCATTCCTTTTACCAATTACCACCAAACCAATTTCTTAACACCTAACTCTATTTTACTTATCTAACCTTTTCTAAAATAAACATACAGACACAGTTGTTATGGTGAAATTCGGAAAGGTCACAATTTATTAAATATATTGAATTTTGCCATTTTACTTTTAAGTTTTGTAGAGCAAAATTCATCCATATCATAAATCAAATTTACACACCACAAAAATGTCACTGCATTACCAAGAATTTTGGGACCCACGTCCTGGCGGGGCAGGAGGGGAAAGGAGAACCCATGGCATAGCCCGCCCCATAGATAGACCACCAGATCACCCCTCAGGGCTGAGTATGCCGCGGGATCCCCTCTATGCCCCGCCCACGTGGGACCCAAACTTCACTGCCTGCTGGGATTTCCCAACTCTACTAAACAAAAACAACTGCCGTCATTTTATCCTCCAGTCAGCGTAGACCACCAGGTCACCTGCTGTCTTTTGGTTGCGCTGCGTTGTTCCCCTTATGGAGGACGGGCGGTCTTATTGTGACTCGATCAAGTAGTCAACATCCTGCCCCTATCCGTGCTGCTACTGTTCTCTTTCACGTGACCTTTCTGGATTGTTGCATTGTCCTTCATTGTTTCTAGGGTGGGAGAGTGGGAAACAAGGAAAAACAAAGGTTAGTGTCCGCTTCCTGTTGTCTTCTTCCCTATATCCCCTTTTCTCTGCTCCTCCCCTTCCCCTTGTCTTGTCCAATGGCCTCTCGCTGGCCCCAGCCACTCCTCTCAGGTAAGCCCCTCCTGGCTACCCCCACTCCGGCACACCTAGCCAGCCTATTGTTCTTCCAGAAGCCCCTCCCTTAGGACGCTCCTCTCATATGCATTCAATACACTACTTTAAGGTCTAGGAGGCTTTATTCCTTTTACCAATTACCACCAAACCAATTTCTTAACACTTAACTTAAAAATGGAAAGGTCACAATTTATTAAATAAATTCAATTTTGCCATTTTACTTTTAAGTTTTGTAGAGCAAAATTGAGCCATATCATACATCAAATTTATACACCACTAAAAATGCCACTGCATTTCCAAGAATTGTGGGACCCACGTCGAGGGGGGTGGACCACAAATACCCCCTGGCGGGGTAGGAGTGGAAAGGAGAACCCATGGCATACCCCGTCCCATAAATAGACCACTGGATCACCCCTCAGGGCTGAGCATGTCACGGGATCCCCCTATGCCCCGCCCACATGGGACCCAAACTTCACGCCACAAAAAGAGCCCCTTCTTTTGGCCAACCATCACCACTTTTTTTTTGACCTTTCCTTACCTTAACCAATTCTTGGCACATTCCCTTGATGTCCACCAGCCATTGGTCGTTTCCCTCGTCTGTTAAGTGCACCCCATCATGTCGGAATAGCTCTTCCCTTCTCGCCGCTCTCAGTGGGTTCTCTATCACTCTGCCCCCTATCTCCCTCATTACCTGATTTACCTGATTTACCTTCCTCCTAGATCTGTACCCCGCTTTGCATGTATCTGAGTTTCTCCAGTATATTCTCGAGACTATACTAGACCATATTATCTGTACTGTTGGCTATGCTACCCTCAACCATTTCATTCCTCCAGTCACTTTCTCCTTTAGCTCTCTGAATGGGTAAGCCCCTATGTCATTCCCCCCTAGGTTGATAATAAGGGCATCGGGACAGCCCCATCTTCGCCTTTCCTGTTATATTATTAGCACTAACTCATCCCACATCATGCCCCTTTTGCCTATCCATCTAATGCTCGCTTCCTTGTGTGAAAAACCTAAGTGCACCCCCTGTGCTGCCGCCCTAGCCTGCGCCCAATAAATGTAGGAATGTCCTACAATCCACACCCTTAATGCTCTGCCTGAAATGAAGCAAATTTTACAAACCATTGACCCTCATTTTTCACGTGCATCACCACAACTCACAACAGAAACACAATCCTTATCCTGCAGCCTTATATTGCAGCCCTAATCTCTTTGCACCCTAATGTATGACTTATAGGCTGATGATTTCCACCGTCCTAGCATTTTAATCTGCTTGCCCGAACGACCTCTATTTGCGGCAGCAGTTGTCGCACCTATTCGAAAAGAGTGAGGTGCAAAGTATAAACTCCCCCACCCCAAGTTCCCTGCTACTTTCTACAAAACGCTCCTGAATTGGAATGTTGTCACCTGTTACCCGTCGAATGACGCAGGAATGTGCGACCCCTATCCCTGTGTGCCACCAAATACTGTTTTACGCTTGCCACCGGGCACAGCGTTGCCCCAAACCTTTTCATGTTCAGCCATGCCCCTTTACCATCTATTTCTGTCTTGGATCGTCTTTCAAATATAAGCACTGCCTCCTCCCCGCATCTCATATTCCCTACTTCTACCCCACCTTTTCCTATCTTCCTATTTTTAGGTAACAGCTCCCCTATCCTCATGGCTCCGTGGAATGCCACTATGAAAGCTGTCCTAAAAATTAATGTTTTGTCCCGTTCAGACAGACCCTTGCTAACGCATCCACCATCTTTTCCAACCTATCCTCAGTTATGGGCTCCCTCTTATTTGCTCCCTTCTCATTGTTTCTTCCCCATACCCTCGCAATCTTCTTCACTATGAACTTTTTTGACCAATCTATCCCCCCATATAGCTGCGAAGAATGTGATATCGCTGCTAATGCTGACCCCAGATGTCCTTTTTTAACTCCTCTTTTTAGGTTCAATTACCATTCTAAAAATCTCCCCTCCTCCCCCTCTTTTGTTCCTTTCTTAAACTCGCACCACTGTCCCCAATATTTCCTGTAAACTGCCCATGTACTTGGTGCCAAGGATTTCTCGACCAGCTCCTTGATTCCTTCTATCCGTTGCCAATCTGCCAAAGAAGGATAGGGCAACATTCACCTTCCTGTCTGGCATTTGGGGGCTAGGGCCCTAAACCTTTCCCATTGAAAATTATTGTCTGACCAGCAAATTATTCTCTTATTTGCCAACATTTCACTCCATAATTCGATTGCTACAACTATGGGGAATAGCTCCAGCAGTACTAGATTCTTAACCCACTCTATCTCCTTCCATTTCTCCGGCCACCCTCCTGGGCACCACCTCCCCTGGAAATATGCCCCAAAGCCTAAACTACCGGCTGCATCCGTGTACAGCTCCAGCTCCTCCGCTAGCACTATCTCCTCCCATATTCTGATGCCGTTAAATTCCTGCAATAACTTGTCCATTCTTTTAGATCCTCCCTCATCTCCCCTGATACTCTGATCATGTGCTCCGTTTTTTTTACGCCTTTCGTGCTTAACTCCATTCGCCTTTTAAAAATCCATCCCACCAGTATGACTTTGCATGCAAAATTCAACACCCCCAGTATTTTTTGCATTTCCCTCAGCGTTACTTTTCTGTATGCCACCATCCCTGCTATTAACTTCCTCGCTTTCCTGATCTTACCCTCGGAGAGTTCGCATTGCCCTTTTTTTGAATTTATGATTATGCCTAGGATTGCAAGCCTCTCGCAGGGGCCCTCAGTTTTTTTGCTCGCTACTGGTACCCCCAACTCCTCTACCATGCCCGTCAAACCCGCCTTCATTCATTCGCATGTGCCGGACCTAGCTTTTCCCACCACCATGAAATCATCCAAGTAATGGACAACCGACTCCACCCCTTGTCTTGCTACCAATAACCAATGCAGGAAGGAATTGAATTTTTCAAAGATTGAACAAGATATTGAACAACCCATGGGTAAGCTTTTATCCACATAAAATGAGCCTTCGAATTTGCATCCCATATGCTTGAAGCTATCAGGGTTCAGTGGTAATAGTCTGAATGCCGACTCAACGTCAATCTTTTGCCATCTCAGCCCCTGCTCCCGCTTCCCTCACTATGTCTACAGTGCTGTCAAATTGCACTGTTGCTTCTCATTTGTCGATTGCATAATTTACCGACTTACCCTTTGGGTATGATAAATGGTGGATCATGCAATATTTCCCTTCCTCTTTTTTGGGCACCACCCCCAGTGGAGAAATGACTAAGTCAGCAATTGGTTTTTCTGCGGATGGCCCTGCCATCCTGCCCCAGGCTACCTCCTTCTCTAACTTCCCCCCTCAGAATTCCTGGGAGCTCAGCTGCTGATTTGAGGTTCCTGGCTTTAACTGCCCCAACTACCACCCCCTTCACTGGTACCGTATTCAGCCCTTCAATTAATAAATCTCTATCCTCTATGATATGGTATGCCTGCAGTTCGCTAATCAGCTTATCTGTTTTCAGGGTGGTTGGCGCTATTCCCCCCAGCCAGCCCTCCCCAGAGTTTCCCTGACTCCGAAAGGACTGCCTCCCGTACCCGCTATTACCTCCATTCTTTCTACAGTCCATCCCTGCATGTGCCCGCTACATTATCTGCAAATGTGCTTGAATCTACATGCTCCCCCCCATCGCACCTTTTTTCATTATACGCCCAGCATTCTTTATTGTCAGATTTCATGTTCTTGTTAAAGTTAAAATTCGGGCCCCTACCACCTTGCGTATCTTGCACCTTCATTACCCTGGTGTATAGATCCAGTATTTTTATACCAAAGTCCCTCCTCCCTTTATCGCCTAATTGAAAATTACCATTCCTAAACTCTGTGTTGAAATCCTTCCATGCGAACCCTCCATATTTCGTATAACACTCCGCAATAAAATGGATGTACCTTAACATGCCCTTTACCTTCCCAGGATTGGCTGATATAAAACACTCTGCATATATGAGTATCCTTTTTACCCATTCCGTAAAGGATTGTTTAACCTTTTTTCCCTTTCCTTCCTCCCTCCTGGACTTAAAGGCCGCGGCATCCCTAGTGATCTCAAATACGTCCACATATTTCCCATTCTGCGCCCTCATAATTATCTTTGCCTTTAAGTGTGTTGCTAGCGGCGTTAACAATGTCCCTGTTACCTCGTTGTCTCCATTAAACGCACCCCCTGTCTCTAACTGCTCCTGCATTATTATCTCCTTCCCCGTACCTTTACCCTGTTTTGCATAAATGTTTCTAACTATTTTTAGTATCCTTTTTCCCCCTCCCCTTTAATACTCTCGTCCTCTGAGTCTAGTTCAGATGAGCTGTCTGATACATTACTGTTTATGCACAATATTCTCTTACCTTGCTTCGCCCCTTGCGCTTCATCCATTCCTACCGATGCCCCAGTCTGTTTTGTTGCTGCTGTGTCCTCTTTTCCTAGCGAGGATGCCCCTGCTGCTTTATTGTTTTCCCCCGCATGACTGATGGGTACCGCCGTTGCATCCTCTTGCCGTGATTGCTCCATTGTACTGCCTCCTTTGCTCTGTTCTGCAGGGGTAACATACAAACGTTATCATTTGTTCTTTTTTTCTGCATTAATGGCACTTGTGCCCTTCCCCCTCCTTCCCCCCTTCTTACCTCCTTCCCTGCCGCCCCCCTTCTTCTCCTCGCTCAGCTCCCCCCCTTCCTCTCCATCTGCCTATATGTGTTTCCTTCTGAATCCCTAATCACCCTACTGCTGCCTACCTCCTCCCTTGTTGCCCTGGCCCTCTTCTGTGGCCTACCTTCCTCAGACCCCCCCTTTCTAAAAACATCTATTCTGGCTGGTTCCCCGTATATCCCCCTTGAGTATCCTCCCTCTATGCCCCCAACGTGCTCCCTCCTGTGCCCTTGCAGCATTGCTGGCCATGCGCTGCCCTCCCACCCCCCTGCCCTCCCTGTGCGTGCTGCCATGCTATGCTTGGCCCACCAGGACCACAGCACTCCTCATCGATCCACCTCCCCTCCCAGCCATAGCGCCGCTGCTTTGCGCCGCGCTGATATGCCTCCCTATCCCACTCACTGCCGTTAAATACATGTGGCCTGCAGTACCCATCCTCCTGCCCCAAAATGTCCGCCCCCCTGCTGGTGTACTGACGTATAGGTCGTAAGCAGCATGCAGCATGAACTGTTAGCACAGGGCCTCCCCGCCCCCTATGGTCACCTGAGCACCTGCGCTCCACTGCTATGTTATCCGGGCCTTCGTACCTAGGCCCCGGACCTGCCTGCATTATGCCTTGCTTGCGCTGCCCAGCCCCCACATTCCACCCTCTGCTGTCCTGCTCTGCTCACCCATTGACCCCTGGCCAGGAGGCATGCCTCCCCCGCTGGATGCTGGGCTTATGGAAAAAATATCTGGCACCCGCGAGCTGCCCATGGGAGAATATATGGACCACTCTCCCCCCTCCAGCAATCTACAATTAAAATCTTACCTGTGCGCCTTGCCCCACGGACCAGGGGCTCCTTTGGAGGATAGCTTACCTGCAGCATCGCCACCGGACCCACCTCCATTTGAGCCGCTTCCGATACCGCCGCCTCCTGACATACCTGCTGTTGCTTCCTCAACTTCTCCAGTCACTTCACCTTCCTCTGTGCTTGGATCACCCGTGTTTTCAAGACCGTCTCACTATCATCAAGATACCGCCTTGGGATTCTATGGTTCCTGGATGACATTCTTCTACAGCTGACCTTCTTACCTGTAAGCAACAAGGAAAAACAAAGTTTAGTGACTGCTTCCTGTTGTCTCCTTCCCTATATCCCCTTTGCTCCACTCCTCCCCCTTCCCCTTGTCTTGTCCAATGGCCTCTCGCTGGCCCCAGGCACTCGTCTCAGGTAAGCCCCTCCTGGCTACCCCCACTCCGGCACACCTAGCCAGCCTACTGTTCTTCCAGAAGCCCCTCCCTTAAGACGTTCCTCTAATATGCATTCAATACACTACTTTTCCTCTATGTGCAGAACATTGGAATGTGAAATATTCACATTTTCATGTTGGATTAGCACACTTACAGCTTACTTATTCAAGCAGGAGCGCTAAATATCGCTCCACTTGAAATATGGCCCTTAATCTTTTCTTTTTATTGGCAGTCTGAGATATGACTTTTTCTTTGCCACTTTGTCTAGAAGGCCAGCATCCTGGAGTCACCTCTTCACTGTTGTTGTTGAGACTGGTGTTTTGCGGGTACTATTTAATGAAGTTGCTAGTTATGGACATGTGAGGCATCTGTTTCTCAAACTAGACTGATGTATTTATCATCTTGCTCAGTTGTGCACCAGGGCCTCCCACTCCTCTTTCTTTTCTGGTTAGAGCCAGTTTGTGCTCTTTTGTTAAGGGAGTAGTACACAGCGTTGTATGAGATCTCCAGTTTCTTGGCAATTTCTCACATTGAATACCTTTCATTTCTCACAACAAGAATAGACTTATGAGTTTCAGAAGAAAGTTCTTTGTTTCTGGTCATCTTGAGCCTGAAATCTAACCTACAATTGCTGATGCTCTAGATACTCAACTAGTCTATCGACGGACAGTTTTATTGCTTGATTTATCAGCACAACAATTTTCAGCTGTGCTAACATAATTGCAAAATGATTTTCTAATGATCAATTATCCTTTTTAAATGAAAAACTTGGATTAGCAAACACAACGTGCCAGTGGAACACAGGACGGATGGTTGCTGATAATGTGCCTCTGTACGCCTATGTAGATATTCTATTAAAAATCAGCCATTTACAGCTATAATAGTCGTTTACAACATTAACAATGTCTACACTGTATTTATAATCAAAATATGCTTTTCTTTCAAATACAAGGATGTTTCTAAGTGACCCCAAGCTTTAAAAACTAGTGTGTGTGTGTACATATATATATATATATATATATATATATATATATATATATATATATATATATATATATAAAGCAGGCTAACAGAGTGAATGCAGGGATCCCTGTTTATGAATGAATAGATGATAGATAACTTCAGTACTGAGTAAACTTTAATTCCACAATCCCACTGTATTCAAAGAATCAATTAGTTGTACTTCAGATAATGGTTTAAAACACAGTCAAGGTAAAACAATCCTCCATCTGAATCCTTGAATCCTATGCAAAGTAAACATCCAGATTTATTGTAGCCATAAAGGGTTTCATATCTCCATATCACAGTACTTCCAGAGTACAAATAAAGAATTTAGAGGGCGACGGCCTTTGACACAGTGAGAGTAGAGAGGCCCTTGGTTCAAGTGCTGGAGGGGCGGGGACATTGGCTAGGGGTATTTAAGACGGTGTGCATCTGATTTGGCACCAGTAAGTAATAAAGCAGTAAAGGGAAGTTATTTGGTGTGGGTGGGTGGGGTTCTTTTGGACCAGATCTTGTTGGTGATCGGTTATGCAAAATGTTTTTTTCCTCCGAATATCCTGATTGTGCATGCTGGGGGGGATAATGTTGTGTTTTACCTCAGAGGAAACTTGTGTGGAGGATTAAGAGAGATTTGAAGAATTGTTTCCCAAATTGTCCAGATCTTGTTGTTAGTAATCGGTTATGCCAAACATTTTCCTCTTCTGGATATCCTGATTGTTAGAATTGTTTCCAAAATTGGGGATTGTTTGGTCTAACATATTGCCAAGGTTTGTCTGGTGTATAGATCCAGTATTTTTATACCAAAGTCCCTCCTCCCTTTATCGCCTAATTGAAAATTACCATTCCTAAACTCTGTGTTGAAATCCTTCCATGCGAACCCTCCATATTTCGTATAACACTCCGCAATAAAATGGATGTACCTTAACATGCCCTTTACCTTCCCAGGATTGGCTGATATAAAACACTCTGCATATATGAGTATCCTTTTTACCCATTCCGTAAAGGATTGTTTAACCTTTTTTCCCTTTCCTTCCTCCCTCCTGGACTTAAAGGCCGCGGCATCCCTAGTGATCTCAAATACGTCCACATATTTCCCATTCTGCGCCCTCATAATTATCTTTGCCTTTAAGTGTGTTGCTAGCGGCGTTAACAATGTCCCTGTTACCTCGTTGTCTCCATTAAACGCACCCCCTGTCTCTAACTGCTCCTGCATTATTATCTCCTTCCCCGTACCTTTACCCTGTTTTGCATAAATGTTTCTAACTATTTTTAGTATCCTTTTTCCCCCTCCCCTTTAATACTCTCGTCCTCTGAGTCTAGTTCAGATGAGCTGTCTGATACATTACTGTTTATGCACAATATTCTCTTACCTTGCTTCGCCCCTTGCGCTTCATCCATTCCTACCGATGCCCCAGTCTGTTTTGTTGCTGCTGTGTCCTCTTTTCCTAGCGAGGATGCCCCTGCTGCTGGGTACCGCCGTTGCATCCTCTTGCCGTGCTTGCTCCATTGTACTGCCTCCTTTGCTCTGTTCTGCAGGGGTAACATACAAACGTTATCATTTGTTCTTTTTTTCTGCATTAATGGCACTTGTGCCCTTCCCCCTCCTTCCCCCCTTCTTACCTCCTTCCCTGCCGCCCCCCTTCTTCTCCTCGCTCAGCTCCCCCCCTTCCTCTCCATCTGCCTATATGTGTTTCCTTCTGAATCCCTAATCACCCTACTGCTGCCTACCTCCTCCCTTGTTGCCCTGGCCCTCTTCTGTGGCCTACCTTCCTCAGACCCCCCCTTTCTAAAAACATCTATTCTGGCTGGTTCCCTGTATATCCCCCTTGAGTATCCTCCCTCTATGCCCCCCACGTGCTCCCTCCTGTGCCCTTGCAGCATTGCTGGCCATGCGCTGCCATCCCACCCCCCCTGCCCTCCCTGTGCGTGCTGCCATGCTATGCTTGGCCCACCAGGACCACAGCACTCCTCATCAATCCACCTCCCCTCCCAGCCATAGCGCCGCTGCTTTGCGCCGAGCTGATATGCCTCCCTATCCCACTCACTGCCGTTAAATACATGTGGCCTGCAGTACCCATCCTCCTGCCCCAAAATGTCCGCCCCCCTGCTGGTGTACTGACGTATAGGTCGTAAGCAGCATGCAGCATGAACTGTTAGCACAGGGCCTCCCCGCCCCCTATGGTCACCTGAGCACCTGCGCTCCACTGCTATGTTATCCGGGCCTTCGTACCTAGGCCCCGGACCTGCCTGCATTATGCCTTGCTTGCGCTGCCCAGCCCCCACATTCCACCCTCTGCTGTCCTGCTCTGCTCACCCATTGACCCCTGGCCAGGAGGAATGCCTCCCCCGCTGGATGCTGGGCTTATGGAAAAAATATCTGGCACCCGCGAGCTGCCCATGGGAGAATATATGGACCACTCTCCCCCCTCCAGGAATCTACAATTAAAATCTTACCTGTGCGCCTTGCCCCACGGACCAGGGGCTCCTTTGGAGGATAGCTTACCTGCAGCATCGCCACCGGACCCACCTCCATTTGAGCCGCTTCCGATACAGCCGCCTCCTGACATACCTGCTGTTGCTTCCTCAACTTCTCCAGTCACTTCACCTTCCTCTGTGCTTGGATCACCCGTGTTTTCAAGACCGTCTCACTATCATCAAGATACCGCCTTGGGATTCTATGGTTCCTGGATGACATTCTTCTACAGCTGACCTTCTTACCTGTAAGCAACAAGGAAAAACAAAGTTTAGTGACTGCTTCCTGTTGTCTCCTTCCCTATATCCCCTTTGCTCCACTCCTCCCCCTTCCCCTTGTCTTGTCCAATGGCCTCTCGCTGGCCCCAGGCACTCGTCTCAGGTAAGCCCCTCCTGGCTACCCCCACTCCGGCACACCTAGCCAGCCTACTGTTCTTCCAGAAGCCCCTCCCTTAAGACGTTCCTCTAATATGCATTCAATACACTACTTTTCCTCTATGTGCAGAACATTGGAATGTGAAATATTCACATTTTCATGTTGGATTAGCACACTTACAGCTTACTTATTCAAGCAGGAGCGCTAAATATCGCTCCACTTGAAATATGGCCCTTAATCTTTTCTTTTTATTGGCAGTCTGAGATATGACTTTTTCTTTGCCACTTTGTCTAGAAGGCCAGCATCCTGGAGTCACCTCTTCACTGTTGTTGTTGAGACTGGTGTTTTGCGGGTACTATTTAATGAAGTTGCTAGTTATGGACATGTGAGGCATCTGTTTCTCAAACTAGACTGATGTATTTATCATCTTGCTCAGTTGTGCACCAGGGCCTCCCACTCCTCTTTCTTTTCTGGTTAGAGCCAGTTTGTGCTCTTTTGTTAAGGGAGTAGTACACAGCGTTGTATGAGATCTCCAGTTTCTTGGAAATTTCTCACATTGAATACCTTTCATTTCTCACAACAAGAATAGACTTATGAGTTTCAGAAGAAAGTTCTTTGTTTCTGGTCATCTTGAGCCTGAAATCTAACCTACAATTGCTGATGCTCTAGATACTCAACTAGTCTATCGACGGACAGTTTTATTGCTTGATTTATCAGCACAACAATTTTCAGCTGTGCTAACATAATTGCAAAATGATTTTCTAATGATCAATTATCCTTTTTAAATGAAAAACTTGGATTAGCAAACACAACGTGCCAGTGGAACACAGGACGGATGGTTGCTGATAATGGGCCTCTGTACGCCTATGTAGATATTCTATTAAAAATCAGCCATTTACAGCTATAATAGTCGTTTACAACATTAACAATGTCTACACTGTATTTATAATCAAAATATGCTTTTCTTTCGAATACAAGGATGTTTCTAAGTGACCCCAAGCTTTAAAAACTAGTGTGTGTGTGTACATATATATATATATATATATATATATATATATATATATATATATATAAAGCAGGCTAACAGAGTGAATGCAGGGATCCCTGTTTATGAATGAATAGATGATAGATAACTTCAGTACTGAGTAAACTTTAATTCCACAATCCCACTGTATTCAAAGAATCAATTAGTTGTACTTCAGATAATGGTTTAAAACACAGTCAAGGTAAAACAATCCTCCATCTGAATCCTTGAATCCTATGCAAAGTAAACATCCAGATTTATTGTAGCCATAAAGGGTTTCATATCTCCATATCACAGTACTTCCAGAGTACAAATAAAGAATTTAGAGGGCGACGGCCTTTGACACAGTGAGAGTAGAGAGGCCCTTGGTTCAAGTGCTGGAGGGGCGGGGACATTGGCTAGGGGTATTTAAGACGGTGTGCATCTGATTTGGCACCAGTAAGTAATAAAGCAGTAAAGGGAAGTTATTTGGTGTGGGTGGGTGGGCTTCTTTTGGACCAGATCTTGTTGGTGATCGGTTATGCAAAATGTTTTTTCCTCCGAATATCCTGATTGTGCATGCTGGGGGGGATAATGTTGTGTTTTACCTCAGAGGAAACTTGTGTGGAGGATTAAGAGAGATTTGAAGAATTGTTTCCCAAATTGTCCAGATCTTGTTGTTAGTAATCGGTTAGGCCAAACATTTTCCTCTTCTGGATATCCTGATTGTTAGAATTGTTTCCAAAATTGGGGATTGTTTGGTCTAACATATTGCCAAGGTTTGTCTGGTGTATAGATCCAGTATTTTTATACCAAAGTCCCTCCTCCCTTTATCGCCTAATTGAAAATTACCATTCCTAAACTCTGTGTTGAAATCCTTCCATGCGAACCCTCCATATTTCGTATAACACTCCGCAATAAAATGGATGTACCTTAACATGCCCTTTACCTTCCCAGGATTGGCTGATATAAAACACTCTGCATATATGAGTATCCTTTTTACCCATTCCGTAAAGGATTGTTTAACCTTTTTTCCCTTTCCTTCCTCCCTCCTGGACTTAAAGGCCGCGGCATCCCTAGTGATCTCAAATACGTCCACATATTTCCCATTCTGCGCCCTCATAATTATCTTTGCCTTTAAGTGTGTTGCTAGCGGCGTTAACAATGTCCCTGTTACCTCGTTGTCTCCATTAAACGCACCCCCTGTCTCTAACTGCTCCTGCATTATTATCTCCTTCCCCGTACCTTTACCCTGTTTTGCATAAATGTTTCTAACTATTTTTAGTATCCTTTTTCCCCCTCACCTTTAATACTCTCGTCCTCTGAGTCTAGTTCAGATGAGCTGTCTGATACATTACTGTTTATGCACAATATTCTCTTACCTTGCTTCGCCCCTTGCGCTTCATCCATTCCTACCGATGCCCCAGTCTGTTTTGTTGCTGCTGTGTCCTCTTTTCCTAGCGAGGATGCCCCTGCTGCTTTATTGTTTTCCCCCGCATGACTGCTGGGTACCGCCGTTGCATCCTCTTGCCGTGCTTGCTCCATTGTACTGCCTCCTTTGCTCTGTTCTGCAGGGGTAACATACAAACGTTATCATTTGTTCTTTTTTTCTGCATTAATGGCACTTGTGCCCTTCCCCCTCCTTCCCCCCTTCTTACCTCCTTCCCTGCCGCCCCCCTTCTTCTCCTCGCTCAGCTCCCCCCCTTCCTCTCCATCTGCCTATATGTGTTTCCTTCTGAATCCCTAATCACCCTACTGCTGCCTACCTCCTCCCTTGTTGCCCTGGCCCTCTTCTGTGGCCTACCTTCCTCAGACCCCCCCTTTCTAAAAACATCTATTCTGGCTGGTTCCCTGTATATCCCCCTTGAGTATCCTCCCTCTATGCCCCCCACGTGCTCCCTCCTGTGCCCTTGCAGCATTGCTGGCCATGCGCTGCCCTCCCACCCCCCCTGCCCTCCCTGTGCGTGCTGCCATGCTATGCTTGGCCCACCAGGACCACAGCACTCCTCATCGATCCACCTCCCCTCCCAGCCATAGCGCTGCTGCTTTGCGCCGCGCTGATATGCCTCCCTATCCCACTCACTGCCGTTAAATACATGTGGCCTGCAGTACCCATCCTCTTGCCCCAAAATGTCCGCCCCCCTGCTGGTGTACTGACGTATAGGTCGTAAGCAGCATGCAGCATGAACTGTTAGCACAGGGCCTCCCCGCCCCCTATGGTCACCTGAGCACCTGCGCTCCACTGCTATGTTATCCGGGCCTTCGTACCTAGGCCCCGGACCTGCCTGCATTATGCCTTGCTTGCGCTGCCCAGCCCCCACATTCCACCCTCTGCTGTCCTGCTCTGCTCACCCATTGACCCCTGGCCAGGAGGAATGCCTCCCCCGCTGGATGCTGGGCTTATGGAAAAAATATCTGGCACCCGCGAGCTGCCCATGGGAGAATATATGGACCACTCTCCCCCCTCCAGGAATCTACAATTAAAATCTTACCTGTGCGCCTTGCCCCACGGACCAGGGGCTCCTTTGGAGGATAGCTTACCTGCAGCATCGCCACCAGACCCACCTCCATTTGAGCCGCTTCCGATACCGCCGCCTCCTGACATACCTGCTGTTGCTTCCTCAACTTCTCCAGTCACTTCACCTTCCTCTGTGCTTGGATCACCCGTGTTTTCAAGACCGTCTCACTATCATCAAGATACCGCCGTGGGATTCTATGGTTCCTGGATGACATTCTTCTACAGCTGACCTTCTTACCTGTAAGCAACAAGGAAAAACAAAGTTTAGTGACTGCTTCCTGTTGTCTCCTTCCCTATATCCCCTTTGCTCCACTCCTCCCCCTTCCCCTTGTCTTGTCCAATGGCCTCTCGCTGGCCCCAGGCACTCGTCTCAGGTAAGCCCCTCCTGGCTACCCCCACTCCGGCACACCTAGCCAGCCTACTGTTCTTCCAGAAGCCCCTCCCTTAAGACGTTCCTCTAATATGCATTCAATACACTACTTTTCCTCTATGTGCAGAACATTGGAATGTGAAATATTCACATTTTCATGTTGGATTAGCACACTTACAGCTTACTTATTCAAGCAGGAGCGCTAAATATCGCTCCACTTGAAATATGGCCCTTAATCTTTTCTTTTTATTGGCAGTCTGAGATATGACTTTTTCTTTGCCACTTTGTCTAGAAGGCCAGCATCCTGGAGTCACCTCTTCACTGTTGTTGTTGAGACTGGTGTTTTGCGGGTACTATTTAATGAAGTTGCTAGTTATGGACATGTGAGGCATCTGTTTCTCAAACTAGACTGATGTATTTATCATCTTGCTCAGTTGTGCACCAGGGCTTCCCACTCCTCTTTCTTTTCTGGTTAGAGCCAGTTTGTGCTCTTTTGTTAAGGGAGTAGTACACAGCGTTGTATGAGATCTCCAGTTTCTTGGCAATTTCTCACATTGAATACCTTTCATTTCTCACAACAAGAATAGACTTATGAGTTTCAGAAGAAAGTTCTTTGTTTCTGGTCATCTTGAGCCTGAAATCTAACCTACAATTGCTGATGCTCTAGATACTCAACTAGTCTATCGACGGACAGTTTTATTGCTTGATTTATCAGCACAACAATTTTCAGCTGTGCTAACATAATTGCAAAATGATTTTCTAATGATCAATTATCCTTTTTAAATGAAAAACTTGGATTAGCAAACACAACGTGCCAGTGGAACACAGGACGGATGGTTGCTGATAATGGGCCTCTGTACGCCTATGTAGATATTCTATTAAAAATCAGCCATTTACAGCTATAATAGTCGTTTACAACATTAACAATGTCTACACTGTATTTATAATCAAAATATGCTTTTCTTTCAAATACAAGGATGTTTCTAAGTGACCCCAAGCTTTAAAAACTAGTGTGTGTGTGTACATATATATATATATATATATATATATATATATATATATATATATATATATATAAAGCAGGCTAACACAGTGAATGCAGGGATCCCTGTTTATGAATGAATAGATGATAGATAACTTCAGTACTGAGTAAACTTTAATTCCACAATCCCACTGTATTCAAAGAATTAATTAGTTGTACTTCAGATAATGGTTTAAAACACAGTCAAGGTGAAACAATCCTCCATCTGAATCCTTGAATCCTATGCAAAGTAAACATCCAGATTTATTGTAGCCATAAAGGGTTTCATATCTCCATATCACAGTACTTCCAGAGTACAAATAAAGAATTTAGAGGGCGACGGCCTTTGACACAGTGAGAGTAGAGAGGCCCTTGGTTCAAGTGCTGGAGGGGCGGGGACATTGGCTAGGGGTATTTAAGACGGTGTGCATCTGATTTGGCACCAGTAAGTAATAAAGCAGTAAAGGGAAGTTATTTGGTGTGGGTGGGTGGGGTTCTTTTGGACCAGATCTTGTTGGTGATCGGTTATGCAAAATGTTTTTTTCCTCCGAATATCCTGATTGTGCATGCTGGGGGGGATAATGTTGTGTTTTACCTCAGAGGAAACTTGTGTGGAGGATTAAGAGAGATTTGAAGAATTGTTTCCCAAATTGTCCAGATCTTGTTGTTAGTAATCGGTTATGCCAAACATTTTCCTCTTCTGGATATCCTGATTGTTAGAATTGTTTCCAAAATTGGGGATTGTTTGGTCTAACATATTGCCAAGGTTTGTCTGGCAGGCAGCCTGGGATCACGTCAAACTGAATAATACTATAAAAAATATTAATACGTTTGTAGCTTCCTTCATCAGAAGGATTCATGGACAGGTGGTACGTCATGAAAACTTGGAGGAATTTGGATCTGGGGAGTTCTATTTGAAAGATGGAGTTCACCTTAATGATTTTGGTCTGAGGTTGTTCATATTAGCATTCCAAGAATGTTTACAGAGTATGTTATGAGGTGTAGCAGAACTGGTCTGAAGGGCAGCCCAGTCTGTGGAGGGGGTTCTAGTCCTCATTACTTACAGAAGTGGACCATGGCCAGAGGCAAGGGTTAATCTCCCCACAGGGTGGGAGAGCTGGTTATTTAGCTCTTCAGACACGAGTTTCCAATGGAGCTTTAAAGGTTTAAAGAGATTTAAATGGATTTTACCTTTTATTTCTTTTTTTAAACTACTTCATTTGTGCAGTGTCCATTATTTCCTGTCACAGCCCTACAAGGCTTATTTAGCTTGAGGTCATAAAACTTCTAGAGTAACATGAGCTGGTTTAGTATTAAGTAAATACTAGATAAACAGAGAGTTCAATTTGCTCATGCTCCAAAAAAGGCAGAATGCAACATAAGTTGTCAACATGTCAGCTTTCTTTTTTCCCAGAGCAAAGGGGCTACATTGAGAAATTCTAAGTGCTCATTTTGCAAGAAAGTTGTATGCTGTTTTTTTTTTTACACAATCTGTTCCTTTATATGGTTGAACACATTTGTTTTTACTAAAGGAGTACTGTTCCATATCCCTTTGAGGTGCAACTATTGGGCTGAAAATTCTGAAATGCTAGAGATAAAAAAAATTAATGTGTAAAGATACCATGGTATATGAGACTTTGCTGTGGTCACCAAAATGTCAATCTGCATACAGCATGCAATTGTTTTCTGCATTTATTGTGTAAATTTGGCTAACCGTATACAACTAGATCTGAACTGATGATGCTCATAGCAAAACACTGTACACTAATCTAATATGTAGATCAATACAAAGGTATCAAACACTGTAAAGTAATTCTCATGTGGTAAACTGGACACAGATTGAAGTATAATCCATTGTGTGTCTTAACTTGTGATCAAAAGAAAAAAGAAAGTGAAGGAAAGAGAAAATCATCATCGAAAAAGGAGAAAGCAAAGAGCCTTCCACGGTTGGAAATTGAAGCAAAAGGATTGAAGATATCTGAGAGACCCAAAACTGGGACATTTAGCAGACTTTTTAGGCAGAAGGTCTGTATGTATTCCTCATCAGAAAATCCTGACTTGCAACAGATGGCAGCAGCCTATAGGAGGGGGAGTCCCCCTGTAATCTTTTACAACCAGCCTGTGCGCCATTTGTGAGTCAGGGTTTTAGACCCCTCTACTAATATTTTAAAAGATAAATAACCATACTATCTTGTTGTGTTCCATTGTGGCTAATTCTAACCGAAGTTACTGATGCATCTACAAAAATTAACAAGCTACTGAAAATGTAAATTGTGAAAATGAACTAAACTTTGAGACACTTTGACTAAATCTACTTTTAACTATACGAATATACTTTGTTACTCTCTTAGTTTTGTAATATTTTCCATATATATTAAAAGAGACATAAAACCCAAACATTTATTTTCATGATTCAAATAAAACATACAATTTTAAACAACTTTCCAAATTATTTCTATTATCCAAGTTACTTCGTTTTCTTGTTATCCTTTGTTGAAAAGCTGGTAAGTTGCGTTCAGGAGCATGCACATGTCTGAAGCACTATATGGCAATGTCATACATTAGAAAGAGCACTAGATGGCACGCTACCTATCTAGATATCTCTTCAACAAAGAATAACATGAGAACAAACAATGCAAATTTGACAATAGAAGTGAATTGAAAACTTTTTTAAATTGTATTCTCTATCAGAATCATAAAAGAAAAAAACTGGGTATCCTGTCCCTTTAATATTGATATAATGTATGCTACATATTGCTTTATGAATTTTATTAGTCTAAGCTAGAGATTCTTATTTAAATGCATAAGGTTAATCTATGAATGTCAGCAAGGTTTCACAAATGCACTAAATACGCTAAATATTTAATATTTTTATGTGTTTGTTTTCCTAGGTTGTGTGTCTATTGCTTCTAAAAGATACACCAAGGATATTAAAAAAGCAGCAAAGAAACATTACTCTAAGCTACTGCCTACTTAAAGGGACATGAAACACAACATCTTTATTTTTCTATTTTTTCAGGATTCAAATAGAGCGTTTGATTTTAAACAACTTTCTAATTTACTTCTTTTATCCAGCAGCAATGCACTACTGGGAGCTATCTGAAGACATCTAGTGAACCAATGAAAAGTAGCATTTTTGTGCAGCCACCAATAAGCAGCTAGCTCCCAGTAATGCATTGTTGCTCCTCAGTCTATCTAGATATTCTTTTTAGATGCCAAGAGAATTAAGCAATTTAGATAATAGAAGCAAATAGGAAAGTTGTTTAAAATCACATGTTCTGGCTGAATCATGAAAGAAAAATTTGGGGTTCCATGTCCCTTTACGTTAATCCTTTTAAATGACTTTATCACCATGGATTCTAATAAGGTTATACGCAAGAGTAAATGCAATGCACAGAGACAATGTTATTTTTACTATCTGTTTTATTACATCATGTGTGATGTAATCAGTTCTTGATCAACCTGCTTTATGATGCAGCAATGCCTAGTTGTTTTGTAATGCACTTATATTTTATAAGCTTACTGGCATTTCCTCTGCAATAATAGATCTTAAAGGGACATTAAACAGTTAAACACCTCTTGTTTTAGTGTAAAAGTTGTGTTTTTCCCCACACTCCCTAACGTAGCCAAAAAACTAAATCTGTAACAGGTTTTCAATATACTGCATATTGTCTAAACCAGCAGAATGTGTGTTTAAAACCTTTCTAGGGATTTGGGAAGAGCACAATTTTACACAAAAGCATGAAGAGTTTAACATATTTTTAAAACTTAAAAATTGTATTTTTACTAAAACCCCACTGTGAATGTAATTGCTTCTGCTGGCTGTGTTTACATAGCCTGTCTATTGCCAATACTTAAATATTGGAATATTCAGTATAGGAAGGGATACAGCAGGCAAAACTGGCTATTTCAAATGGCTAAATAAAGATAAATTATATATTAGTAAACAATTAAAGACACTCCAGTAGGTAAATGAATCAATAGAAACACATTGAAGGCAAGACAATTTTTGAGTACACTGTCCCTATAAATAGTAGCAACATTTAAATCTTGGCTAGATATGTACTTTTATGTTAGCATGCACACGTGTTGCTACCTGCCTGGCAACATTGCACATTGATGAATCTATACAGAATTTTCCCCAAATTTCTGTCTCCTACATCTCCATCACAACATTGCTCATTCTATATTAAATACATAAGAATGTACAGTTGGCTACAACACTAACGGTATTTAGTTCGGCCAATTTATTTCCTAAAGGCTTTATCATTAAAAAAAAGTTTTGCTCAAAGGAAACCATGAACAATGAAGATGGTAACATTAGCTTTAACACAATGGCTAATATTTATGAAGCTGCTTTATATGTCTTTAATCTCTGAGATTGCGGATGTCAAACATCTTGGATTCATCTAGAATATCTTACAAGCCTTGCGCAACCAATTGAGGGGTGGGGCAGCACAAGTCTTTGCTCAAGCAATGTTACATTCTGGAAGCCAATGCTGCACAGAAGGCCCCAAGGCATGCGGACAAGTTCCCTTTCTGAGAACTTTGTCCATAATATGAAGAATGAGGGACAAAGTCCAAGTATATATTTTTATTTTTAAGGTAAAAGTTCTACAGCCACAAGAACTTTACACATATATATATATATATATATATATGTATATACAGTATATATGATTAGCAGCTGAGCACTAGATTTAAATACCAAAGTGTGCCATGTTTTAAAGTTCAAGGACACACTCATTGAAATGCCTGACAGGTATGTTTAGCTTATTTCCAATTAAGGACAGCTATCAAAGAGCTCTTGCACTGATAAGCAATCACTGTGTGGAGAGTTATAGAGTCAAGGTTGTGAAGTCTGAAGAATATACCCCATGCAATATACCCCATGCTGTCTGAAAGCAGTGGAAATAAACACTATTTTAGTAGATAAATTATGAGAAATGCAGGCACAATAAATAATGAAAGTACAATGCAATAATTTTAAACACTTTAAGGAGAATTAAATTTTTAATTTGATGTCCCATTAAATGTGTTATGCTCTGCTGCATGAGAACAGGGTATTTTCTATAATACAATGAGAGAACTGTCACGAGTGTGAATGGCTTTTGTTGTCTTGTGACTGTCTTGGAGAGAGACGTATTACTGATCTTGGCATTATGCACCTAAATGCATCTTAAAGTTACAATAGGTAAATAATTTAGTTGTATAGCAATGCTTTCAGCATAATTAATAATATGAAATTGGATGTACTACAGTTGTTATGAAAGAAACTATAGTAGATCAGAAAATAAGCAAATTCCATTAAATGTGTATCCTGTTCAACATAAATTAGCATTTCCCCATTAATAATAAGGGTTCATAAATACAGTATTTTGTGACCACCCTGAAACTGAGAATTTTTGTAGCTTTCTAAATAGTGTATGTAATTAGAATATTCATTGCCTTTTATAGTAAAGGGTTAGAGACTCTCCAGTTAAAACAGCTGCTTACTGACATCCTTGTTTAAAAACATGCATGGACTGTAAAGAGCAGACCACTTGAATCCCCTCCTCTTAGTGTAGTACTTATGAATACACAATACTTTAAACAGGAATAGACCAGGCTAAGTTTTAATGAACATATATTTAACATATTCATTTTATATCTGTCCACAGAGGGGCAGTACACACCCACCAAAGCTATTATGTAGTTCTATCAACAGGATACAATAAAAGGTTTAGTATACAAATGCTTTAATACTGCAATACTAATTTAGAAGTGTTATACTCCCAACTGCTGGACAAAATTTACTAAAAGCCACTGAAAACAAATGTATCAGAAATAACTGCCACATAAGGAAATCTCTGGCTTCAGCAATGCTTTAATTTCAGACACTTTTTCTATTCAAATGCCATTGTCCCCACTTAAAAATAATCAATGACATTTAATGACTATGGGTTTGATCACATTAGTCCCTATACACTTATGAGTGATGTGAATGATTTTGATGAACAGTATATCAGATTAACTTTGCTAAAAACTTTCCAGCGAAAAAAAAATGAATGCACAGAGAAAAAAAAATCACCAACTACCCCCTTAATGTGATATACCCCTTATGTCTAAACCCACACTCCTTGCTGAGGTTTAGGAAACCAAGCAATATCTAAGACTTTGCCATTATAGTAATTCATATATTACAGATGACAGTGTCTTATATTCAGCACAGGTTGTTGTTTGTTTTTAAAATCTTTTTTTTAAATTAATCTGACTCCTGTCCTGCTGCTTGCCCCACCCCGCAATCATTTAATTCACCAGAGGGCACAGCCAATGGGAAGCTGTGCCGCACAGCCAATTAAATTCAACAAGCGCATGTTCCCATCTCCTGGCTTCACGTGTGCAGTTAATCTTTCTTTTGGCACATTAAATGACATGTATAGCGGAAGTGGCACCACTCATGTGTAAGTGCACTAGAGAAAACCTGTATGAAAAGAATTATACATTTATTAAATAGTATATTTTTTTGGGCAAAAGGTGTATGGGGAAGTGGCTGGGACAGGAATCAGATGTCATTAAAAATGATTTTTTAAATACTTACGCAGTGTATTGAGAAGGAAAAAAAAACAACCTTAAAATCTGCTGAATATGAGATCAAATTTACTTTGTTATTTCATTAAAACTTAGCTTCTCTCTAAAAGAGCATAGTGAGATAGGCTGAGGAGCAATCACGACCTTACTACTATTTGGTATTATTGCAAACGTCGTCACAAGCGTAGGTGCCATATAGCGCAGAAGTCACGTGCATAGCTCAGTATACCTCTCTATGTTCTCAGTTTTAACAAAATAAGTTACATTTGATAATAAAATTAAATCGGAAAGTTTTTTTAATTGTACTCTCCATAAAAATCCTAAAAGTTGACTTTTGACTTTCATTCCCCTTTAACCCTGGGGAAATAGATGATCTCTTCAGTATATAAGCAGAATAATGGTATCTACCTGCTCTAATATATTAGAGCATGTAATATTAGGAATATTAACCCTACACAACTGTTTGTTTAACCCCCACAAATGGTTAAACACACAGTAGAAATACCACTTGGGACTCGCAGAGCACTGCTAGTCCTAAGCAGAAAACACTGCTGATGCAATCAGCTGGGCTAGTTCCACATCTGAGTCATGCGACAAGCACTGCTGATTGGATCATAGGCACTTTCTACTCAGGACCAGCAGTGCTCTGTGAGTCTGAGCAGAATTTCTACTGTGTGTTTAACACCTTTTGCGGGGGAGTAAACACGCAGTAATCTCAGGTCTATAGTTTTAAGATTACATGCTCTAATGGACTAGAGCATGTCATTTTTTGACTATAATGGCCCTTTAAGCGTTATAATTGACACTATGAATTATTTTTATTTACTTGCAGTATGTCTATATTTCTGTCTGTTTTTCAGTTTGTCTAAGCTGTCACAATTGTACTAACATCATTGTTGCATGTACTACTGATTTAATATTCATTAAGAAACCATATAAACTCAAGCTCTTAATATTAACGCAACTAATTGTTAAAGGGATACAAAGGTCAGAAATGAAATGTGCATAGGTGCATTTCAATTTGAAATAGAATCATTGTTGCAATATACTTTCATTAGCAAAAATGCTTCTAGTAAAAGTTATTACTGTTTTCCTGCAGAATACGCATGTATCCTTTGCGTAACTGTGCTCCAGTATTCAAACACCACAACTTCTTAGAGAGCTGGCAGTGATTTGTATTTCTTCTGAAGATGTAATTTGTGTCAAACACAAGCTACTGCTGACTCTCTGAGAAGTTGTGGTGTTTGAATACTGGGGTACGGTTACTCAAAGGATACGTGCGTATGCTGCAGAAAAACAGTAATAACTGTTATTAGAAGCTTTTTTGCTAATGGAAGTATATTGCAAAAATGCTTCTATTTCAAATTGAAATGCACCTATGCACATTTCCTTTTTAACTTTCCTATCCCTTTAATAGAAGATCAACTTTTTTCAAATTTATCAACCTTCTTTTTCTTTTCTTCTATTCAGGCTAAAAAAGAGGAGCAACAAGCAAATGATAACCAAGTAAGTATAAAATTAGTATATTGCGTTAAAGGGACAATGTACTGTAAAATGTCTGTACTCTTAATGTGTTTTCAATAAATTGTTATACCCACTGCAGTGTATAAAATGTATGGGAAAATGCACATTTAGGTATATTTTTGTAAATTAAATAGCTGTTTTTTCATGTTGACACCGCAACCCATTTAAATTGGCTGAACTTGCAGTGGGAGCAGTTATTGTTATATTTCTCTATAGACACAGATGACTCATTTCTATACACAAATACATAGAGAGAGCAATTAAAAATTCTATTATCTTTCTTTCCGGTCCTCAACTGGGAGTGTGCATTTGTCTTTTGTATACATCACTTTTCTATAGCCAATGCTGCAGTACTGACATTTTTAGTATACATTAGGATACATCAGGCAGCTATATTTCAAATGAAAAAATAAAGGTAAAGGAGTTATTTGTAAACAACTTTAAATACTCCATTAAATAAAATGGATAATTGGGAACACATTAAAGCGGGGACATTTTACAGTAAACTGTACCTTAAAGTAATGTATTTCTGTTTGTTTTAATGCCCTTAACTACATCTAACATATCACTGGATTAAATTGCTTTGCTGGGAATGAGCTGCTAATTTTAACTAAAACAACAGATAGTCTCTGTGCTAAACATCAGTAAGATGAAAACAGATGGTTATGTACCCAATGTATAACCTGTTCACACCTCATAGACATACGCTCTAGACCCAGCAGAGCTGACAAACCCTTTCATGCTTCCTAGGAAAACACAATTATCACTACTGAGCTAGCATGTTGCACATTTTATGAGCGCGGCAAGCTGCTTACACCTGTGATCCAAAAAGCAAATGTTTTATTTATTCATAGCTCCATAAAATATGTTCTCATGTAATGTGAGTGATGTGTTAGGGAGTCCAGTCATATTTTTATCACAATATTTCTACATTTATTATTTATTTTAATCATTTCTGTTGGTGCATATACAGCTTGTTTCCCCTCTCTGTACTGTCACCTCTGTATGCTTTTCCCTCCCCTATTCTTCTCAGTAGCCTAACTTCAATAAGCCCTTATTTCACATGGAAAACAGATTCTTTATTAATTCTGCATGCTGGGAAATCCTGACCACACCTCTAAAATGCCCAGAATGCCCACAGCCAGCACCTCAAGACACCTTTCATTATATAGTGATACTACTTAACAATAATTAGAGAAATGCAAATTTATTATTACATTTATATCAGCCCTTTACATATAACTATACCCTTTCCTTAACCTCTTTATTCTGCACATGTAGCATATGTATATTTCTGTGTATAATTTGTTTCTAGCTCTCTTTTTGTTACTCACTTTCTCTCCACAAACTTTTTCAAATACTTATAGTTAAAGTGAAAGTCAATTGTAGCATTTTTGAAACAAATAAAGGGGACTTTCATTCATAAAGTATAAGATACTTCATGTAAAAAGCTCCTTTATTTGTTTCAATAGATCGCTGTTCTGAGCTACTAACTAAGCACAAGGCAAAACAAATTTTGGATAAAAGGTAGCGTTTTCCCAAGTGCGCCAAGCCGGATTTACTGCACGGCTATTGGCTAAGAAGTGAAAACGTCACCTCTCAAGCAAAACAGCGATCTGCCGTGGGCTTCCTTAGCAGCTCAGAAGGATCGATTGAATCAAATAAAGGAGCTTTCTACATGAAGTATCTTATACTTCATGAATGAAAGTCCCTTTATTTGTTTCAATGAACAATTCTAGCGTTTCAAAAACGATAGGATTGACTTTAACTCAAAATGTAACCCTTCCAGAACTGAGGCATTTATTTCCTCCTCACTGAACTAGGTTTTACATTTGTAGACTCATTGGATTTAAACATCATGTGCATCTAGGGTTTTTCCTTTAGTTCATCTCTAGTTTACAGAAATAACCAAAAGTAGAAATAAAACACCTCCTTGATTAAAAATAAATGTTTGGTGTCATTTTTAGTAGTGTATCTTGTAAATAACAACATGTAAGTTATTTTCCTCATTTTGAAATTAATTTATGGTTCCACATTTGGCATCAATTTGCCTTCCAAATAAATAAAACTGATGTGATTATGCACCTGCTGTTCTGTTAAAAATTCTGATTTCAGAGAGAGATGACAACTCATTTTGAGAATACATTATCTGACCCCTGCCCAAACAGCTAACTAAAAAAGATACCATGCATAAAATATTTCTACCTGTTGATCTTTCTATATAAATGATCCCTAAAATGTCAGCTATTTTTAAAACTCGTCCACTTCTCCCATTTATCAAGATGCTCCAAGTGTGTATTTACTTAAAGAAACAAGGTTCTATTAGACCTAACAACAACACACAGATCAATAAATTGTGACAGTAACACAGCAAAATTGATTCAAACCAAAAGTGTTACTATTTATGGGTGGAGAATGAATTAAATTTGGGAGTAAAAAGCTTTAGTTTGGATATTAGTCTCTAGGCTGCAAGTTTCCCGCTCCTAACATAAATAGGACGCTCTACTCCAATTTGTTTTTTGTCATCCATATGAAAAAACAGTTCCTAAACATGTTAATTTTCATTGCATGAAAAAAAAAATGTTTACATTTAAATTACAGCTAATGCAATTGTATCCGTTGTGTACTTACTAATTCTCCTAATTCTCATTGGCTCACAGGCATTTCCTACTAATCCTCATTGGCTGATATGTACTTCCTATTTTTTTAGGCAAAAGCATGTCAACCTTTTCAAATGTTGTTTTTTCATATAGATGTCCTTTTAAGGTCTTGTGTCAGAAGAGATTGTATGAAAGACTTTTTAGATCACAGGTTTACTGATTTTATAGGAAGGAATACAAAAGTGTAACATTATATCACATCAAATCAGGTTTCCGCTTGCTGCTTTGTAACACCTAATCGCTAAGCCTAACTACTAATATGTGTTTTAGGTTGTGGAGGAACCTTCTATTGTAGCTGTAACTGTAAACTCAGAGAAAGCAGCTCCTGTGCAGATACTAACACTGGAAACTAAAACTTCTGACTCCAATGTCCAACCACAGATCCCAGAGCAGAACTCAAAGGATGAAGTTAAAGTTGCCAAGGAAAATACTCCGCGAGTTAAGCCTTTTTGGAGAAAGGTTTGCAATATCTGATGTGATGTTTTGTAAATTGTAGTAGTAATGTGATTGTAAGTTACTAATGCACACAAACACTACATGCCATTATCACTTTCATATTAAATGGTACGTTTAGAACCTCAAAAATACTACAGGAAATAAATGAAAAGTAGTTAAATTTATATTGTTTAGTAATAAAAAATATTACATTATATAGGGCGCTCTGTAGTGTGTAAAACTGATCCCGTATTTCCTTTTACTATACAAACCCCTGATAGGATGAGGGTGGTGCTAGGTTTAACTATAGGTCTGGCGTATAGCAGACTTTCTTGAAAGAACTGGTGTATTGTTAAAAAAAAACTCTTCACATTCTTAAAGCAAAACACAGATAAACTACATTCCAATTAAACAGACAGATAAAATGGGGAGGTCAATTTAAAGGAAGAGTCAACTCCAAAAATTGTTATAGTTTAAAAAGATAGATAATCCCTTTATTACCCATTCCCCAGTTTTGCATAAACAATACAGTTATATTAATATGCTTTTAACATCTGTGATTACCTTGTAGCTAAGCATCTTTTGACAGCCCCCTGATCACATGACTATTTATTGACTTGCATTTTAGCCAATTAGTGCAGTGTCACTCATAACCCATGGAAAAGAGCACAATGTTATCTATATGGCCCACATGAACTAGCAGTCTCCTGTTGTGAAAAGCAAATAGAAAAGCATGTAATAAGAGGCTTTCTGCAGTGTCTTAAAACAGGCAGAAATTTAGAGTATTAAATGTTATAAAGTTTATTAATATAACAATGTTGGTTGTGTAAAGCTGGGGGAAGGATAGTAAAGGCCTTATCTATATTTTTAAACAATAAACATTTTGGTGTTGACTGTCCCTTTAAGGGATTTCTGAATGAATAATAAGGAAGTAAAAACTGTAGAAATGTACTAACTCACACCTATCTTATGCACCACTAACTCACAGACTACGATAAAGAAACTTGTGTATAATTTAAGTGATGCACACAGAGGGCCCAGTGGAAACAAAATAAACAGCCTAAATTAATTAAAGTAAAAAAACATTATTAAAGATGTCATAGTAAACAAGCCGCAAAATGACAATAAAAACCTTTCATTATGCTGAAGTCTCATTTAGGAATTAAATAAATGGTAAGATGTGTGAACAAACACTTTATGCTCGCTAAGTATGCAGAGTAAACTGAACATTTTACGCACGTGCTAGTTTGTCTTTGAAATATGCTTCTCTGCTGCAATGGGAAAGTAATTCAAGCTTCTGCGCTTTTTGCAGGTTTCTATATTTTTATACATTAATCAGTCGATGTATCTTTAAATTTGCAGCTGCATTTCTGAAGCAGGCATCAAGCTTTCTGCAACTGCTAGCAACATTCTGTACAATGCACCAGAAACTATGGTACATGTAGTGAAATTGTCTGCTTATGGCAAATTAAACTCAACATTCAATTCCCTGTAAAATGTTTAATTTGGTGTTGTAATAATTATTTTTAATGCACTTTCATACTACACAAGAATTGCTTGGTCAGGGAAGGAGTATATTTATATCCATAATTAACTGACCACAGCAAAGAATAATAAACAATATTCAAATTTCAAGGAGTATGTTACTGGACTGTAAAACAATGCATATTTTGCAAAACTACTACTTATTTTAAAACATTTATTTTTTAATGCATTTTGTTTGCAATGCAGTGCACTATTTATAAAGTGCATTAGACATGTAGATATAAATAATATGACTTTAATGTCCTTTTTTATGCTTTAAAAACAATTATATTGATTTCTTACTCTACAGAATTGTTCCCTGATATTTTAAACGAACATGTGGCTAATGGTAAAAAAAAGCATATTTAAAGTACCTTTTTTTCTAATAGGTTGATCACATTTGTGACGGTACTTTAAATTTCATTCTTTGTACCACCAAACTCAATTATTTTCTAGTTTTGGCTTTTTTTGGCATCTCATCTTTCGGAATATCAGCAAATCAAGGCTAGAAGACCTTTACAGCAAAAACGGGTAAACTTTCTTCTTCGGTAACTAAAATCTTGCATCTTCTAATGCTATTCAACTGCTTTATCAGCCTAAGCTGAACCATTTTACTTGTTCTCTACATGGTAAAATGGTTCATGATTATTCAACTGTCTTTTTTCTTTTTCACTTTCGGGTGATGGATTTCTGGTGTGTAGTTTCTCTATAGTCATTGGTGACATTGTTTATGCAGTATCTAACAAGCCAGCTCATTTAAATCAATATAAGCATCTCATGATTATTCTGTATTGGGCTGATATATATATATATATATTGGGTTAGAAATAGCCAGCACAGACTTTGTAAAAAAATTCAAACTTTTATTAGTTAATCTAAAAATGGTTACAAACAGCTTCAGGTAGGATAACTCTGGCTGACATGTTTTGGCCTCTGGCCTTAATCATAGACATGTTATTGGTTAAAACACTTAAAAATATATACCTGCAGCTGTCTTGCGATTGGATAACCCTTAATCATGTGACTAAAGGTGTGCACAACTAAAATTAACCCTGTCCTGTCCATCTTCCAGAGAGATAAATACAGAAAAAAGTGATATATGTTATACAAGTTATATAAATTTCACTATTGAAACACAAAAGTAAAAAACTTATGTAGATAGCTCTGTTCATATGTGATAATACTTTCCTTACCACTGCTTATTGTTCTGCCTCTAGTTAAATGCTGAAATAATTCCAATACACTTAGAGTTTTTGTCTTTTTTGACAAAAAGTATAATCAATCTTTCGCCTAGATTATGAGTTTTGTCGGTAAAAAGCTGCGGAGCTAACGCTCCTTTTTTCCAGCGCTCACATTAAACAACGCTGGTATTACGAGTTTTCTGAATGGCTGCGTTAGCCTCAGAAAATTGAGCATTGAGCAAAATTTAGCTCCACTTCTCACCTCAATACCAGCGTTGCTTACGGTAACGGTAAGCTGGAAAAACGTGCTTGTGCGCGATTTCCCCATAGGATACAATGGGGCTGAGCTGGCTGAAAAAAAACCTAACACCTGCAAAAAATCAGCGTTCAGCTCCTAACGCAGCCCCATTGTTTCCTATGGGGAAACACTTTCTAAGTCTACACCTAATACCCTAACATGAACCCCGAGTCTAAACACCCCTAACCTTACACTTATTAACCTCAAATCTGCCGCCCCCACTATCGCTGACACCTACATTATATTATTAACCCCTAATCTGCTGCTCCAGACACCGCCGCCACCTACATTATCCCTATGAACCCCTAATCTGCTGCCCCTAACATCGCAGACACCTATATTATATTTATTAACCCCTAATCTGCCATCCCCAACGTCGCCGCCACCTACCTACAATTATTAACCCCTAATCTGCTGACCGGACATCGCCGCCACTATAATAAATGTATTAACCCCTAAACCACCGCACTCCCGCCTCACAAACAGTTTAATAAATTTTATTAACCCCTAATCTGCCCTCCCTAACATCGCCGCCACCTACCTACAATTATTAACCCCTAATCTCCCGCCCCCCAACAACCCACCACCCACACACCCCTACTCTAAAACCCACCTGATCCCCCCTTAAAAAAACCTAACTCTACCCCATTGAAGATCACCCTACCTTGAGCCATGTTCACCCAGCCGGGCACCACTGGTCATCCGATCCGTCCAGAAGTCTTCATCCGATGGGGCAGAAGAGGACATTCGGACCGGGAAAAGGCTTCATCCAAGTGGCATCTTCTATCTTCATCCATTCGGCGTGGAGCGGGTCCATCTTCAAGACATCCGAGGCGGAGCATCCTCTTCTTTCCACGGCCGATGACTGAATAAAGGTTCCTTTAAATGACATCATCCAAGATGGCGTCCCTCGAAATTCCGATTGGCTGATAGGATTCTATCAGCCAATCGAAATTAAGGTAGAAAAAATCAGATTGGTTGATTTAATCAGCCAATCGGATTGAAGTTCAATCAGATTGGCTGATTGGATCAGCCAATAGAATTGACCTCTCATTCTATTGGCTGATCCAATCAGCCAATCGGATTGAACTTCAATCCGAGATTGGCTGATTAAATCAACCAATCGGATTTTTCCTACCTTAATTCCAATTGGCTGATAGAATCCTATCAGCCAATCGGAATTCGAGGGACGCCATCTTGGATGACGTCATTTAAAAGAATCTTCATTCATCGTTAGTCGTCGGGAAGAAGAGGATTCTCCGCGTCGGATGTCTTGAAGATGGACCCGCTCCGCGCCGGATGGATGAAGATAGAAGATGCCGCTTGGATGAAGCTTTCTCCAGGTCCGGATGTCCTCTTCTGCCCCATCGGATGAAGACTTATGGACGGATCGGATGACCAGTGGTGCCCGGCTGGGTGAACATGGCTCAAGGTAGGGTGATCTTCAATGGGGTAGTGTTAGGTGGTGGGTTGTAATGTTGTAATGTTGGGGGGTCTTGTATTTTTTTTTACAGGTAAAAGAGCTGATTATTTTTTGGCAATGCCTTACAAAAAGCCCTTTTAAGTTTTTAATATTACTTTTGTAATTTAGTATAGGGTAGGGAATTTTATTATTTTGGGGGGCTTTTTTATTTTATTAGGGGGCTTAGATTAGGTGTAATTAGATTAAAATTCTTGTAATATGTTTTTATTTTTTGTAATTTAGTGGGGGGGTTTTGTACTATAGTTTAGTTTATTTAATTGTATTTTAGTTTAGATAATTGTAGGTAATTTATTTAATTAATTTATTGATAGTGTAGTGTTAGGTGTATTTGTAACTTAGGTTAGGATTTATTTTACAGGTAATTTTGTAATTATTTTAACTAGGTAGCTATTAATTAGTTATTAACTATTTAATAGCTATTGTACCTAGTTAAAATAAATACAAAGTTGCCTGTAAAATAAATATAAATCCTAAAATAGCTACAATGTAATCATTAGTTATATTGTAGCTATCTTAGGGTTTATTTTATAAGTAAGTATTTAGTTTTAAATAGGATTAATTTATTTAATTATAGTAATTTTAGTTCGTTTTATTTAAATTATATTTAACTTAGGGTGTTGTTAGGGTTAGGGTTAGACTTAGGTTTAGGGGTTAATAACTTTATTATAGTAGCGGCAACATTGGGGGCGGGAGATTAGGGGTTAATAATTATAGGTAGGTGGCGGCGATGTTAGGGACGGCAGATTAGGGGTTAATAAAATTTATTATAGTGTTTGCGAGGCAGGAGTGCGGCGGTTTAGGGGTTAATACATTTATTATAGTGGCAGCGATTTCCGGTCGGCAGATTAGGGGTTAATAAGTGTAGGTAGGTGGCGGCGACGCTGGGGGGCAGATTAGGGGTTAATACATATAATATAGGTGTCGGCGATGTTAGGGGCAGCAGATTAGGGGTTCATAGCTATAATGTAGGTGGCGGCGGTGTCCGGTCGGCAGATTAGGGGTTAAAATAATTTATTATAGTGTTTGCGATGTGGGGGGGCCTCGGTTTAGGGGTTAATAGGTAGTTTATGGGTGTTAGTGTACTTTTTAGCACTGTAGTTAAGAGCTTTATGTTCCGGCGTTAGCCCATAAAACTCTTAACTACTGACTTTTTTATGCGGTAGGAGTCTTGGAGGTAGAGGCTGTACCGCTCACTTTCTCCAAGACTTGTAATACCAGCATTAGGCAAATCCCATTAAAAAGATAGGATACGCAATTGACGTAAGGGGATTTGCGATAGTCAAAAGTCGCAGAAGAAAAGTGAGCGGTGAGCCTCTACTTGCCATACTCGTAATACCAGTGGGCGTTAAAAAACAGCGTTAGGACCCCTTAGCGCTGCTTTTTCAGGCTAACGCAGAACTCGTAATCTAGGCGTTTGTAAGTTATCGTGCATCTACTTGCACTTAATTCTAGATCCTAGCTAGATCAAACAAGTATATTGTAGAAATGTCTATAATGCCAAGACACATAACATTGCATTAATTAAATAGAGACACATATAGTGGATAGTACAATTTTCAATATTGACAAATGCAGCACTTTTTTGCAATTAATCTTAAAATAAATGCAATATGTGAAACAAAGGTCAAATGATTTTTAAGTACAAAGCCACTCCATTGGTTTTAAACTATAAACACTCTATTGTATGGGTTATCCCAACTATACCAGTGACATATGTATTGGTGCAAATCATGGCAGATAAGAGTGAGTCTTATGGTAATTTATAGTCAATGATGACCAACATTAGGTATCTGGAGGATAATTTGGATAAAGACACTTATCTACCCACAGATATAGACAATAGTTATTATTCCTATAAGTTTATGATGTCATAGATTGAGTTGTACTCATTCGGGATCCGGGTGGCCAGAGAGAAGATCCAAAAAGCCTCTCTTTTAAATAGTAATTTGTTCATATCACCACCCCTTTTAGGTTTTCTTATTTTTTCAATTATCATCCACTTAAAAGTGGAATTGGAACTAGCATGTTCCAAAATAAAGTGTTTAGCCAATTCTGAGCGTGCATCAGATCTTTTGATGTCAGAGAGGTGTTGTCGGATCCTCTCTCTGGCCTCGTTGGATGTACACCCCACATACTGTTTTGTGGAGCAAGTACACCATGCCATATATATTACGAATTTTGCTCTGCAATTGACACAACTTTCCAATTTGTACTCTTTGTCGGTCATATTAGATTTAAAGGTATCCCCTCTGTGAATAAAGCTGCATGGGATACAGGGACCAAAACCACATCTGTACATCCCCTTCGAGGTTAGCCATGAACTGATATTAGAATCAGCAGGCAAATCACTGGGTGAAAGGATGTTACCCAAAGTGATACCTCATCTGTTGGAGAACCTACAGCCTTTTTTGGCCACTTGTATTAATCCTTTCTCAGCTGCTAGCATGGGTAGGTGTCTCCTTATGACTTTTCAAATTTCATTGTAATCTGTAGAGTATTGCGTGTCAAATGTGACCGGTTCCATGTCACAGTCACAGATCGAAAATGCCTGTTTTTTTGGCCTGTCACTCAGCAAATCATCTCTACTCAGACTGTCAACCTGTTCTTTTGCTTTTTTAATAACATCTCCTCTGTAACCTCTTTCAAAGAGTCTCCTGGTCAGTTTTTGACTCTGTTTGGCATAGTCTACATTATCTGAACAATTCCTTTTTGTTCTAATGAATTGGCCTTTTGCAATTGGCTGTGGTACACTCATAGGGTGGTTACTCTTACCAGTGTTTCCTGAAATAGGGGTCTATAGATGGTTTTATCCACTCTTCTATTCTTATTAAATAGGGTATAGTATTTTATTTGTTTCAAACGTGACCCCAAGAATTCAGATTGAGAAGTCACACAAATTCCACCATGTCATCATTGACATGTATCAGGTCAAATATCAGGTCATCCATAAATCTATAATATGACTTTGGTAGACTTGCATAGATATTACCATCTCCAAAAATATGGGTCAATTCCCACCAGCCCATAGTTAAATTTGCATATGAGGGGGCCAATTTTGCCCCCATGGCGGTAGCCCTTATTCGAAGATAATAAAGGCCATCAAATCTAAAATAATTATGGGTAAGTAGGAACTGTGTGACTCTCAATATAAAATTGATCAAATTTTATGAATAGGCTGTATCACTTTGCAAAAAGAACTTAAGTGCTCCAAAATTGAAGAATACAGGGACACCACATCTACAGTTAGCCAACTGTAGTGTGGTTCCCAAACAAAATTATCGAGAATCTGCCATAAATGCTTGGTGTCCCTGAGATAACTGCACAAATTGGGGACTAGGGGTTAGAGTAAGCTAGCCAGCCACTGTGACAGGGGTTCACACAGGGAACCAATACCTGAAACGATAGGGTGTCCCTTTACCTCTACTAATGATTTATGGACTTTGGGTAAAATGTGGAAGATAGGTATTATTGGTTCTTGTACAAGTAAATAATAGTGAGTACCACAGTCAATGTGACCTAACTCTAGACCATCATCTAGCAAAGATCTCAATTCTCTCATGAATGTAAATGTGTGGTCACCTGGAAGAGACCAGTAGTCTTCACGATTATTTAATTGACTCAAAATTTCATTTTTATAGGATATTTTGTCCCACACTACTATACTTCCTCCTTTGTCCTCTGTTTTTATCGCCAATTGGTCATTGTTTTTTAATGATTTAATGGCCAATCTCTATTCTTTGGTAAGATTAAGGGGGACCTCACTGGGTTTCTGTGACAATGCTACTAAGTCTGCCTCTATCCTTCTTCGAAAATTAAGAAGAATATCTCCTCTAGTTTCAACAGGGTAAAATATCAATTTGGGCTTAAAGCCTCCATGTGAATTAATACTCTGGAAATCTTGATCACTTTCCTTCTCCAGACTCAACAAATTCTGCCTATCTTGCAATTCGGAGAAATCAAAAGGGGAAAAGCCTGTGATAGAAATGTCTTCATCTGTAGTAAAAGTACTACTACCCTCATTAGTTAATGTATTTCCCTTAAAGTGTTTTCTTAGGGTAAAATTACGGATAAACCTATTAACATCGACCAGTGTCTGGAAAAGATTAAATCTGTTGGTCGGAACAAATCCCATTCCATACCCAAGAACCTTTATTTCATGGTCACTAAGAGGATACTCTGTTAAATTGATAACATTAGTAGTGATAGATTTATTCACTGATATTTGTTTTGTCTCCTGTCTTGTCTCAGGGAATAACATGACTGATTTATTTTTCCTCTTGTTATACCTCTTACCCCCCTCCTTCTCCTCTTTGTAAGAGATTCACTGGGGGTACTTGAAAAACCTGGTCTACTTCATTTTGTTCCTTATTCAGATTGACTGCTCCACCCCCCCACCCCCCGTATTCTGTGAATTAGAGGTGTATATTTGACCTCCTATATTCTGTTAGGAATTGGTTGTATTATCTTGGAACTTGATCGTCTTTTGTGATAAGTTTTTCTGGGGATTTAGGATAGGTTTAGGTATAGGATCAGGTGTGCGGCTATTACCCTGGTCATTGTCAGTCAAGTCATTGTTAGAGTTTGTCGTCTCACCAGAGTCAGTGCCTCTTGTTTGGGGGTCTTGTTTGTCACAGTCCTGTTTCCCTCCCCTCCCTTTATTCTTGTGTTTATTATATCTATAAGGGGATCAATTTCTGGACTCTCTCTATCAGATGTACACACAACCCTGTAAATAATCTGTTTGGTCCCTCACAAATTTCTCATGTTTTGTTTGAATAAGTTCTTTCTTAAGGAATGATATTGTCTCTTTTAGGATTACATCATATTCCTTATATTTATTTTCAAGAGTATACACATGTAATTCATTTTGTAGTTTTTCTATTTCTTTCCTGACGCCCAGCAACTGTGTATCCTTATACTCAATGATCAGCTGCATGAGCTTAAAGGAACAGTCTGATAGTGTGTTGTTCCTTTTATTTATAAAGATTTTATCATCAGTCATGAATGTGGGGAATTTTCTTATTCTCAAACACCTAGGGACTATTCTTAAATGTATGTACCTTTCGAGTGCTCAGTCACCAAACGAAACTATCACCTCTTGAGAAAGCCCGACCGGCGTCGGGGGAAACGCGTTGAGGATCAAGGACCAACATTCTCATCAAACTTCGGATAAGGAACTCTGTCTTTACAACCGACCAAACCCGCTATTACCCGTCACAGACTTGGATGACATTTCAGGGTAAAAAAGAACCGCATACTGAGACAGCAGGAGTGCAGGTGTGAGCGGTGTTTGTGGGAGGAAACTTAAGACAGTCTCTCTCAGCGGCAGCTGGAAAGGTTACTCTACAGGCTCAATTCATTTTTAATCTTGTAAGTGCATATTGTTAGCGCTTATTGTGTTGTCAATAAATTCTATCACTTGAATCGGAGGATGCGCTTTTTCTTTTTTTCTTAGATTTCTACCTTTCCAGGGTCCATTTATCCTACTTTAATTTTGTTTCTTGTATCATCAAATTTTTCATAGTCTGAAATTGACCACCTAGATAGCTACCTTCCAAGGTTTCATTGAAGATTTGTTCAAAGTCCTGTTCTAATTGGTCAAGGTCAGCTATGGAAATAAGGGAATAGTACACCTTGGGCCCTGGGCCTGCATTAGATGCTTCCATGATAGTAGCAGGTATTAGAAAAATGCAAGAAAGTGATAAACAAAGAGAGAGAGAAATGTATTGTCCCTTACCTATCAATAATAGTTCATGAAAAATTATACCAAAAACCAATGGTTTAACAGCAGCAAAATCTGTAAACCAAATACCATAGTACTTAATGGCTTAATATAATATGGCTTAACTAATTTTAACAATTTAATATCAATACCTCACAACCTAAATACAAAAGTAGTGTCTGAGGTAAGAGTTAATTAGTCTTAGTTGATACACTTCTTCAATGTTTGCCAAAGCAAATAAAAGAGATGGGGAGAACCCATACTCATAAGTTAAGGATAAGAGTGGTTAATCTTTTTCAAATCAGTATCGATATGTAACACTCTTGTTGGTAATATCATATAGCTAAATCAGAACATTAACCAATATAGCAACATAACCCACTACCTCGGTGTGATTACAGTGTCTAATAGTGAAAAGCTGTTGCAACTTGTCGGCCTACTGATTTTACTCCAACAATCAGTCAGGAGTTGTACTGATCTAAAATTATGTCTTGGTTCAGAAACTGAAAAAAATGGTTAGTGATTCATTATCCTACTGGTGTTTGCACTGTCACTCCATGGATATTTGCAGTTATTAGATTCAAGTCGCAATCCATTAATAGATTATAATTATAATAATGCTAACAATAACAGTAACAGTAACCACTAGTGGCACTGAATAATTCATTCAAGTAAACAGTTCATAGTTCATAGATGGAAACGTTCATAAATGGATCCCAGCCATAAATATGGAAAATTAAAACAATGTCTATTAATTTGATGAAAAATGGAAGTGAGAAAATGGAGATGAGGATGATAAGGATAAGGATAATAAAAATATATTTTAATAAAATAGTCTATTCCTGATATGTCAGATCCATATTTGTTATATTCAATTCATCTGCATATTTGGTCACTGAGGTGATCTTGTTTCTATATCACAGAAAATAAGGAAAATAAAGATCATATTACAGATTATGTATTTGTTTCTGTACTACAGCTTTTAACCTGAAAGTGAGAGAAATAGCCATATTTTCTTTTCTATGATAGGAACATTTACACTGGATCTCTTTTTTAGAGTTTTTATAATATAAATGCATTATCAATTGGCACTGGAAAATCCTCAAATATAAATATGCCATCCCATAATAAACAGAAAAAAAAACTTTCTCTTTTGTTAAATGTTCTGAGCAGCAAGAATTTTGCAAACTCACAATTCTTCCCACATGCAAATGCTTTGCTCGATCCCCCTAAAAAGAATTCTGGAAGCTCTGAAATCATTACTGTGTTCTGTTATTTGTCAGAGCATGTCAGTTTTATATTAGTGTTCTTTGCTTACTAAGGGGTCAATCACAATCCTTTAGAAAGAAAGAAAACTTTTCTTATGATTTTCCCCAGAAAAACTGTATTAAAATCTCTGATTTTTGTAGATAAATAATTTGATATGTTATTTTAACAGATTGTGTGTTTAAACCACCTGTAGGTCCCTCCCACTCAGGACCCGCAACACAATTCAACTCCTAAGCAGGAAATGGCCACTTTGCTTATTAGAAGCTGCAGGGGCCCGTAGCTGCTAATAACAGTCTGTTTCCTGCTAAGCTGCTGTAATGTATTGTGGTAACCTAACACGACTTTAGCTATGTATTTTATGCCTTTGCTTTTGGTAAACACTTAGGGGTTGAATACAATCTTGTGCTTTTTTTCTCAAGATGATTTCTGAATTTTGTCCAGTCTTGTCAGTGGGCTCCATTTATTAATGTGAGAGCAGGGGCTGTCAATCATTATCATAATTGAAATCCACAAAACTTTAGGTGGTAGAGAGGTTAAGTAGCAGTGGTCTTGAGACTCATGAGGAGCCTAAAATACTGGGACCCCTAAGCTGATCTTGCTGCTTTATAAATGAAGCCCAGTGTGTTTTTTCCAGTGATCAAAATCCTAAAATGATATTGCCATTAATACCCTTCAAGCTCAAAGTCATTAACTCCCAAAAAAACAACACAAAATAGTTATTTTCATAATTGATCTTGCAATTTCCTAACTGAAAATGGAATGTTCACGATTAGCGACAAACATTCAATGGTGATTTCTGGGTTTAGCAATTATATCATAGATTAAAGTGCCTGTATGTTTATTCATCCCTAATAGTGGTGAAGCAAATAGGTGAAAACTGTCAAATTAACCTGTTTTTCTTAAAAACCATAGAGATATGTGGAAATGTCTCTCTCAGAGAATCTGACAGAGTATTATTGGTATAGTGGGAATCTGTGTTTTTTTTTTGGGGTTATCAATTTCATTCATTTTTTTAGCGTGAAAATGCTTATTATAATTATTATTATTGTTTTATTGATTAAGAAAGAAGTGTTTGTATCTGTTTGGTGACGCTGCCCTCTAATATGGCGACGTGTGTTTGGTTCATGCTCAGAACCAATGTTGTATTTGAAAACTTTTGAGGTACTTAGTGAAAAGTGTTGTCCAGGAGTTATCAAGCCCTTTTAGCTATTGAATTTAATAAGGAAAGATGGCCCCATAAATATGTTGTTAAGTATCAAGAATTTGGATTGTGATCACAAAAAAACAGGACTGGCACATGTTAAGCAGAGAGACAATTTCCCCGAAACAATAATGAAAAATTGTGCTAAAAATTTGTAAAAGTCATCTATTAACATGCAGATAATTATCAAGCAATAGATTAGTGATCAACCTCATAGTTAGTAAGGGACACTAGTGTAAAAATGACATATCTCTTAAACATACAAGGATAGCCCTGAGTCTATTACAGTATATTGATAAAATAATTTGCAAGTTTTCAATCAATCTGCCCCAAACAAGCATTCCTCAATTAAAAATTCCAATATGGAATTTCAGACAGAACTCTAGATACCATTAATTGTTGCTCTTTTTTAAACACAAAACTTTCTGGAGGTGCCCATGCTTGTGATGATTTATATATTTTATATTATGCATTTCAGGTTATTTTATAGTGTATTATGGCTCGCACGAGCCTCAGATTCACTGTTGTACAGTCCTCTTGACAGAAAAAAAGGGGAACAGTTTATAGTGTTTTAAACACATGATTTCTAGAAATTGTTGAACTAATGTAAATCATCATCATCATATCTGTTAAATTCTACGTTTGTTTAATTATTGATGCCAGAATCTCATCTAATAAAAAAATGTTTTTTTCCTTTTTGTTAATGAGACCATTTTCCTTCAGTCTTTTAAAGGAGACCCACAGCCTAGTAAGACTGAAGACAATGTAAGTTGTTTTATAATAATTTCAAGAGAATTATCAATATATTTGCAATCACAATAATATAGGTTTTTTTCAGTTTAAAAAAAGCTGCAGGATCATTTTCAAAAGCACAAAATTTAATTTTATTGATATTTATCAGATATTAAATTATTATTTACTGAATATAATATTAATACATCTTCTATGTATAATGGTCTGCAGACTTATAAAAAAATAGATTTTTTTTTTGCCTAAATTTGACTGATTGTGAATTTTATTATAAAAATCTGATTTTTTTTCCCCTCTCTTTCAAAGATTTGCTATATACATTTTTTTTTCAAAACAAATTCTTTTAAAAAAAAAATTCAAAATGATATTTTCTCTCTAATATTTTTATATTTGTACTGTCTTCAATGACTTTGATTTTTCTAAATCTTTTTTTATTTTATTTTTATTTCTCGCCACAGTCACTTTTTATATAAGTATCTTTTTTTCTAAATCAAATATTCTAATCCTGAGTGTTTTGATTCTTCTCCACTTATGATTATTTTTATATATTATGTGCATAATACAAAAGATCTTATTGAGGTACAACCTCATTTTTGGGAGCAGTAAATTCTTGATTCACATTACTTCTCTCTCTTCAGTCTATAAAAGAAGAGCCGTCATTCATCTCAGTAACAGACAATGTAAGTTACGCATGGTCTTACTTTATTTATGAGTTCTGACTCTGTATTGCATAGCTCTGTTAAAAGAATATTGTCACTTCAAGCCTAATCTCTTATAGAAACCATAATATAAGGCATTTTTTAATTATGCAGTCAAAAAAGTGAGTATTAAATACATCCATATATACACTTTAAATATTAGTGGTCATAAACCATAATCAATGCATTCTCTCAAACTAGCACACTAGACCTCTTTTATAAACATGTTGACTTCTGCCAGTCTGAATATCTAGGGGTTGATTTATGAAGCAGCGGATGCTGCTTCCGACCCACTCCGCTTCAGTTCCGCCTGAAGCGGAAGTTAAGAAGCAGTGGTCCTAAGACCGCTGCTCCTTAACTCGTCCACCACCTCTGAGGTGGCATACAGCAATCAGCCTGATCGAATACGATCGGGTTGATTGACACCCCCTTGGTCGCAAATCTGCAGGGGGCGTTATTGCACCAGCAGTTCACAAGAACTGCTGGTGCAATGATAAATGCCAACATTTATCGATGTGCGGTGGACATGATTCGCTATAGCGGATCATGTCTGTCCACACCATGATAAATCTACCTCATACACTGTATTTTGAAGCTAGCGATTAGCTGATCAACTTTCAAAGTTATCATAATGTCATCCAATTTTGCTTCTGTAAAGTTGAATTTAAAGGGACATTAAACACTAAAAATAAATGCTAGACAGAATGATCCATTCAACGAAAAGATTAATCTGAGAATAACATGTACATGTATTTTTCAAAGTTGCATTAGTTGTTTAAATAATGACAAAACAAGTTTAAAGTTTTAATGTCTATACAACAATTATAGCAGACATGTTGTAATGTAGGTTGCTTTCTCTGCTGTGGCCAATTAGGGACTGTTATAAATAGGTCACTAGAGTGTGCAGCCAATGGCTGTGTGGAATATAACAGTGTTCTGCACTTCTATTTATAACAGGAACTGAAATGCTCACAATTTTAGAATGGAATTACAGGAAAAGGGGACAAAATGAATAATGAAAGTATATTGTAGATTTTTTTTATATATATGATTTATCATTTTATATTACCATCTCAAATTGTTTAATGTCCCTTTAAATTTTGGTGATCTGTTAATAACTTTGCAGACACATCAAATGCAAATATTCAAAGCTATCATTTCATGAAAATTGAATTCTATCAGATACTATATTGCTATCTTCTATACAATACTAGCTAGATTTTATATCCTGTACTATATTATGTGGTAATACTATTAACTTCAACATTTTGTTATTTTGCCTTAATATTTGTAATATTTTTTAGGCCTACAATTTCCAGTGATTTTTTATTTTTTATTTATTATGGTGTCTGATATTAATGTTTTTCTTAATAATTTTACCATGCAATCTATTAACAACTATTTTTATTATTAGAATTTTACACTTTTCTGATCATGACTCTTTTCTGTCTTTCGTGGCAGCAGACAGTGAAGCAGCTCTTTTTGTTGTTTTATGTGTAATCTACTAACCAGTATTCTTTTTTTATGGTTATACTGTTAATTTCAATATTTTTGTTGCATCTTTTAACCCCTTAGGGACCAGAGCATTTTTAAATTTTCTTACCGTTAGGGACCAGTGCTGTTTTTACATTTCTGCTGTGTTTGTGTTTAGCCATTAAATTTACTTTCTAAAGATACCATTATTTTCAACATATAAGTTACTATAACAAAAATTATAAAATATGATTAAAAAATGGAAAACAAACACACTTTTTCTAACTTTGACCCTCAAAATCTGTTACACATCTACAACCACCAAAAAACACTCATGCTAAATAGTTTCTAAATGTTGTCCCAAGTTAAGAAATACCCAATGTTTACATGTTCTTTGTTTTTTTTGCAAGTTATAGGGCAACCCAAAGTATTAATCTAGGCCCATTTTGGTATATTTCATGCCACCATTTCGCCGCCAAAAATGATCAAATAAAAAAAAATCGTTAACATTTTTACAAACTTTAGGTTTTCACTGAAAGGATCTTCAAACAGCTTGTGCAATTATGGCACAAATGGTTGTAGATGTTTCTCTGGGATCCCCTTTGTTTGCTTTTTGGTAATTTGAAGGCCGCTAAATGCTGCTGTGCACCACACTTGTATTATGCCCAGCAATGAAGAGGTTAGTTAGGTAGCTTGTAGGGTTAATTTTAGCTTTAGTTTAGAGATTAGCCTCCCACCTGACACATCCCGTCCCCTAATCCCTCCCTGACCCCTCTCAAACAGCTCTCTTCCCTCCCCCACCCCCCAAAGTTTACCCCCATCTTAAGTACTGGCAGAACGTCTGTCAGTATAAAAAATAAAAGTTATTTTTTTTTTTAAATATTTTTTTAAAATATATTTTCTGCAGGTTAGTATCCCTCCCCCTTACTTCCTAACCTCCCTGACCCCCAATTTCCTATATTTTTTGGCTTATCCTGCACCCCTCCCACCCGCTCCCGTCCATTCCCACCCCTCTCACACACTCCTCCTCCCTCTTCCAGTGATGGGCCGCCAACCCGCCTCCCTCCGATCCATCCCACGCCACCAAAGATCTGCATCATCGCTCTCTGCATCGGTTGCTTAGCAAAGGGTATTGCACAATGCCTCAATATCAAGGCATCACTGCAATACCCTGAAAGCGGATGGAAGCAATCACGATCGCTTTCAGCACTTGAAACCCCTGAGGACGTACCAGGTACGTCCTTGGTCATTAACGATCATCTTTTTTTGTAGGACGTACCTGGTACGTTCTTGGTCGTTAAGGGGTTAAAGTATAGTTAAAAAATAGGCCTACAATTTAAAGAGAGAAATATGGCATCAGACACTGTGCAATTTATTAATCCTTAATTTAACTGCTAAAATCTCTTAAAGTGTGTGTCAGGTACCTACCTTGCCTAGTTGGCTCTTGTTCGTCAATGTGGTCTTGCTGCTATGGGGGGATTATTTGCTCATGTTTGTGTGCTGTTTCTGGGTAGATGTTCTTCTAGGTCTGGCAGTATGACAGGTGTTCTTTCTTTCTCTCACATTCGCTATTTGGGTGCATACTCTTCTCGCCTCCTAGGTGGTCAGCATCATAGAATACCCATACAGGTAACCGTGCACATAGCACACCTGTTGCTGGTCACGTCCCTAGGTCTTTATAAGAAGTGTCAGTCTGCTTTTGCATTGCTTTGTTTGGCCTTGTTATCAGTTGTCTGTCTGCTTGCTCTTTGTTTTGCGTGACCTTGGATTGTTCAACAACCTTGCCAGCCGCCTTGCCTGATTGTTTAATAAACTTTCCTTGCATGCTACCAGTTTTTCTCCTGAATCGTGCATCCTCATCCTCTGTTGGTTCCAAGTATACTTATGTCACTGGCACTTCTGTTATAGGAATCCCATTCCCTACACCTGGTGCTGACTAACGTCCAGGAAAAGGGAGGGTAAACTTTAACGTGGTATTGTAAGTAATGATCCTGACAGTGTGTTTCTCATTCAATTACTTTCGATTGGGTTCACAAGATCAAAGCTAGTGGATGTAAAATCCTGTCAATAGTACCAGCATACCAGTTGAAATAATGATAATTTTTTAATCTGTCAGATTCACCATCAGACAACATATCTGCCAGAAAAAAAAGCCTCAGTTTATTTCCCTTACATCCCTTCTTTATCTTACACAAGGTCTGATTCTCTAAAATTCACCCAGATGGATTAAAATATCACACTAAGGGCCACATTTATTAAGCTCCGTATGGAGCTTGAAGCCTTGTGTTTCCGGCGAGCCTGAAGTCTAAAGACCGCTGCTCCATAACCTGTCCGCCTGCTCTGAGGCCGCGGACAGAAATCGCCAGAAATCATTGATCAGGTTGATTGACACCCCCTGCTAGAGGCCGATTGGCCGCAAATCTGCAGGGGGCGGCATTACACCAGCAGTTCACAAGAACTGCTGGTGCAATGATAAATGCAGATAGCGTATGCTGTCGGCATTTAGCGATGTGCAGCGGACATGATCCGCTATATCTGATCATGTCTGCTCGCACAATCATAAATATGCCCCTAAATCTTGCGTAAACACTAGCAAAGCCTAAGCTTCAAGATAGAGTGAGTGCGCCCTTGGGCTAAAAGTATACACACCATATAAAAATAGTGACCAAAAATAATAAACATAGATATGCATAATATACACAATACATAAAACTTTACTTAGGGACGTCTCCCTGTAAATCCAAGATTATATTAAAAATGAAATATAAAAAATTCTTAACACTCGCTAGATTAAATGCGGACTAGATCCTAAATAGACTACACAAACATTGTATCAGACAGTGGTATATAGGAACATATTATTATAAAGTGCTATCTCTCTATGTAAATAGAATACTGTATGGCACAACAATATTAAATAGTCGTATGTGACATATATAAAAACAAATAAAATCGAATAACTTGATAGCGACAAGTTCAAATGTATAACTGCAGTCTATCTTGATAAAGCACAAGGGAGGGCGAAACGCGTCGCTTACACTTGTGACATTGTGACTTTGAAAGAAGGACAACTTATTGCAGCCTTTACTGCAACTTTAACCCGGGTTAATATCATCTCTACATACTCAAGGGTGAGGAAGAACTTGTACCCCACCTCTCTACTGGAGAAACAAGTACACCTACAGCAGGCAAGTCTGTCTAAACAACAAGCTGACATACGGACACAGCAATCAGCTGTTTGCCTTTACGCTGTCAGAACATCAGATTGAGAAGAGCAGATGGGGAATCTGTGACGTCAGACGCCGACTCACACGTGCAGAGGTCTGTACACTTCTATCCCCAGGAACGGCGGTGACTACAGTTGCGGTCCAAGCTTTGACCGAAAGATCTAACTTTCCGGTAACACCCTCTGGACTTACGGTATAGCAACCTTGCACTTTTTGTGGAGCAAGTTAACAGCAAGCAAATCTGAGCTGTCATTCTTTGCATTTGTTGAAAACGCCTATGCCGATTATATACGGCTACCTGCACTGCAGTTATACATTTGAACTTGTCGCTATCAAATTATTCGATTTTATTTGTTTTTATATATGTCACATACGACTATTTAATATTGTTGTGCCATACAGTATTCTATTTACATAGAGAGATAGCACTTTATAATAATATGTTTCTATATACCACTGTCTGATACAATGTTTGTATAGTCTATTTAGGATCTAGTCCGCATTTAATCTAGTGAGTGTTAAGAATTTTTTATATTTCATTTTTAATATAATCCTGGATTTACAGGGAGACGTCCCTAAGTAAAGTTTTATGTATTGTGTATATTATGCATATCTATGTTTATTAAATTTGGTCACTATTTTTATATGGTGTGTATACTTTTAGCCCAAGGGCGCACTCACTCTATCTTGAAGCTAGGCTTCGCTAGTGTTTATACTTGTGTCTGATACATTACAGGGATTGTATCTTTAGAGTAGTGTGTAGTAATACTATCCTTCAGCGTGCACTAATCCTCCTTTTTTAAATTCCTAAATCTTGTGTAGTCAGACTTTACTTGATTCTCTAAAAAATGGGGGCTAATGAGCACTCTGGAATGAATAATCTTGCAGGGGACAGTGAATGTGACAGCAAACACCTGGCACTGTTATCAATTTTTATTTTTTAAACACATTTCAATCAATTCATTCTGTTTTCACTGTACTTTAACTTCCATTTACTTCTATTTTTGCATATCTATTTCTACCAGTATTTTCAGTGTGTTGCACATTTTTAAAACGCACTTTTGCCTGAGCGGAGAGTTTTAGAGATTTATGCTCACGGTGCATCCTATCTAATCTAAAGAATTGTGAACAGATGCATCTCATTTCAATTGTTTTTTTTTGTTTTGTTACTATGGTCTGATTGAGCTTTATAAACATTTTACCTAATGAAATATTTGTTAAGCAGACATTACCCTCAAGAAATGGTATACCAAGCTTTAGCATATACCAGTCATGTTATTATTTATTCCTTTTGTTGGAACCTTCTTAACCTGAAACATAAAAACATGATCTCATATTTATTTTTAAAGTGGTAGCTTAATTGATCCTTGGGCTAGTCCTAAGTGAATTTCATGCCTTCTTGAATTCCTTGACTGCGTTTTTCTCAGCACTTCTGTTGAAAACCTGGCCAATGCATTTCACCACCATTCTGCAACACTATATTAAGCATTTTTTAAACACTTTAAATATAGTTAATCACTACCTGTGCCATACATTTTTAGTTAAAGGGACATGAAACCCACCTTTTTTCCTTCATGATTTAGAAAGAGCATTTAATTTTAAATACAGGGAGTGCAGAATTATTGGGCAAATGAGTATTTTGACCACATCATCCTCTTTATGCATGTTGTCTTACTCCAAGCTGTATAGGCTTGAAAGCCTACTACCAATTAAGCATATAAGGTGATGTGCATCTCTGTAATGAGAAGGGGTGTGGTCTAATGACATCAACACCCTATATCAGGTGTGCATAACTATTAGGCAACTTCCTTTCCTTTGGCAAAATGGGTCAAAAGAAGGACTTGACAGGCTCAGAAAAGTCAAAAATAGTGAGATATCTTGCAGAGGGATGCAGCACTCTTAAAATTGCAAAGCTTCTGAAGCGTGATCATCGAACAATCAAGCGTTTCATTCAAAATAGTCAACAGGGTCGCAAGAAGCGTGTGGAAAAACAAAGGCGCAAAATAACTGCCCATGAACTGAGAAAAGTCAAGCGTGCAGCTGCCAAGATGCCACTTGCCACCAGTTTGGCCATATTTCAGAGCTGCAACATCACTGGAGTGCCCAAAATCACAAGGTGTGCAATACTCAGAGACATGGCCAAGGTAAGAAAGGCTGAAAGACGACCACCCCTTTGTTTGCTTTTTGGTAATTTGAAGGCTGCTAAATGCTGCTGTGCACCACACTTGTATTATGCCCAGCAATGAAGAGGTTAGTTAGGTAGCTTGTAGGGTTAATTTTAGCTTTAGTTTAGAGATTAGCCTCCCACCTGACACATCCCGTCCCCTAATCCCTCCCTGACCCCTCTCAAACAGCTCTCTTCCCTCCCGCACCCCCCAAAGTTTACCCCCATCTTAAGTACTGGCAGAACGTCTGTCAGTATAAAAAATAAAAGTTATTTTTTTTTTAAATATTTTTTTAAAATATATTTTCTGCAGGTTAGTATCCCTCCCCGTTACTTCCTAACCTCCCTGACCCCCAATTTCCTATATTTTTTGGCTTATCCTGCACCCCTCCCACCCGCTCCCGTCCATTCCCACCCCTCTCACACACTCCTCCTCCCTCTTCCAGTGATGGGCCGCCAACCCGCCTCCCTCCGATCCATCCCACGCCACCAAAGATCTGCACCATAGCTCTCTGCATCGGTTGCTTAGCAAAGGGTATTGCACAATGCCTCAATATCAAGGCATCACTGCAATACCCTGAAAGCGGATGGAAGCAATCACGATCGCTTTCAGCACTTGAAACCCCTGAGGACGTACCAGGTACGTCCTTGGTCATTAACGATCATTTTTTGTAGGACGTACCTGGTACGTTCTTGGTCGTTAAGGGGTTAAAGTATGCTTAAAAAAATAGGCCTACAATTTAAAGAGAGAAATATGGCATCAGGCACTGTGCAATTTATTAATCCTTAATTTAACTGCTAAAATCTCTTAAAGTGTGTGTCAGGTACCTACCTTGCCTAGTTGGCTCTTGTTCGTCAATGTGGTCTTGCTGCTATGGGGGGATCATTTGCTCATGTTTGTGTGCTGTTTCTGGGTAGATGTTCTTCTAGGTCTGGCAGTATGACAGGTGTTCTTTCTTTCTCTCACATTCGCTATTTGGGTGCATACTCTTCTCGCCTCCTAGGTGGTCAGCATCATAGAATACCCATACAGGTAACCGTGCACATAGCACACCTGTTGCTGGTCACGTCCCTAGGTCTTTATAAGAAGTGTCAGTCTGCTTTTGCATTGCTTTGTTTGGCCTTGTTATCTGTTGTCTGTCTGCTTGCTCTTTGTTTTGCGTGACCTTGGATTGTTCAACAACCTTGCCAGCCGCCTTGCCTGATTGTTTAATAAACTTTCCTTGCATGCTACCAGTTTTTCTCCTGAATCGTGCATCCTCAGCCTCTGTTGGTTCCAAGTATACTTATGTCACTGGCACTTCTGTTATAGGAATCCCATTCCCTACACCTGGTGCTGACTAACGTCCAGGAAAAGGGAGGGTAAACTTTAACGTGGTATTGTAAGTAATGATCCTGACAGTGTGTTTCTCATTCAATTACTTTCGATTGGGTTCACAAGATCAAAGCTAGTGGATGTAAAATCCTGTCAATAGTAACAGTATACCAGTTGAAATAATGATAATTTTTTAATCTGTCAGATTCACCATCAGACAACATATCTGCCAGAAAAAAAAGCCTCAGTTTATTTCCCTTACATCCCTTCTTTATCTTACACAAGGTCTGATTCTCTAAAATTCACCCGGATGGATTAAAATATCACACTAAGGGCCACATTTATTAAGCTCCGTATGGAGCTTGAAGCCTTGTGTTTCCGGCGAGCCTGAAGTCTAAAGACCGCTGCTCCATAACCTGTCCGCCTGCTCTGAGGCCGCGGACAGAAATCGCCAGAAATCATTGATCAGGTTGATTGACACCCCCTGCTAGAGGCCGATTGGCCGCAAATCTGCAGGGGGCGGCATTACACCAGCAGTTCACAAGAACTGCTGGTGCAATGATAAATGCAGATAGCGTATGCTGTCGGCATTTAGCGATGTGCAGCGGACATGATCCGCTATATCTGATCATGTCTGCTCGCACAATCATAAATATGCCCCTAAATCTTGCGTAAACACTAGCAAAGCCTAAGCTTCAAGATAGAGTGAGTGCGCCCTTGGGCTAAAAGTATACACACCATATAAAAATAGTGACCAAAAATAATAAACATAGATATGCATAATATACACAATACATAAAACTTTACTTAGGGACGTCTCCCTGTAAATCCAGGATTATATTAAAAATGAAATATAAAAAATTCTTAACACTCGCTAGATTAAATGCGGACTAGATCCTAAATAGACTACACAAACATTGTATCAGACAGTGGTATATAGGAACATATTATTATAAAGTGCTATCTCTCTATGTAAATAGAATACTGTATGGCACAACAATATTAAATAGTCGTATGTGACATATATAAAAACAAATAAAATCGAATAACTTGATAGCGACAAGTTCAAATGTATAACTGCAGTCTATCTTGATAAAGCCCAAGGGAGGGCGAAACGCGTCGCTTACACTTGTGACATTGTGACTTTGAAAGAAGGACAACTTATTGCAGCCTTTACTGCAACTTTAACCCGGGTTAATATCATCTCTACGTACTCAAGGGTGAGGAAGAACTTGTACCCCACCTCTCTACTGGAGAAACAAGTACACCTACAGCAGGCAAGTCTGTCTAAACAACAAGCTGACATACGGACACAGCAATCAGCTGTTTGCCTTTACGCTGTCAGAACATCAGATTGAGAAGAGCAGATGGGGAATCTGTGACGTCAGACGCCGACTCACACGTGCAGAGGTCTGTACACTTCTATCCCCAGGAACGGCGGTGACTACAGTTGCGGTCCAAGCTTTGACCGAAAGATCTAACTTTCCGGTAACACCCTCTGGACTTACGGTATAGCAACCTTGCACTTTTTGTGGAGCAAGTTAACAGCAAGCAAATCTGAGCTGTCATTCTTTGCATTTGTTGAAAATGCCTATGCCGATTATATACGGCTACCTGCACTGCAGTTATACATTTGAACTTGTCGCTATCAAATTATTCGATTTTATTTGTTTTTATATATGTCACATACGACTATTTAATATTGTTGTGCCATACAGTATTCTATTTACATAGAGAGATTGCACTTTATAATAATATGTTTCTATATACCACTGTCTGATACAATGTTTGTATAGTCTATTTAGGATCTAGTCCGCATTTAATCTAGCGAGTGTTAAGAATTTTTTATATTTCATTTTTAATATAATCCTGGATTTACAGGGAGACGTCCCTAAGTAAAGTTTTATGTATTGTGTATATTATGCATATCTATGTTTATTAAATTTGGTCACTATTTTTATATGGTGTGTATACTTTTAGCCCAAGGGCGCACTCACTCTATCTTGAAGCTAGGCTTCGCTAGTGTTTATACTTGTGTCTGATACATTACAGGGATTGTATCTTTAGAGTAGTGTGTAGTAATACTATCCTTCAGCATGCACTAATCCTCCTTTTTTAAATTCCTAAATCTTGTGTAGTCAGACTTTACTTGATTCTCTAAAAAATGGGGGCTAATGAGCACTCTGGAATGAATAATCTTGCAGGGGACAGTGAATGTGACAGCAAACACCTGGCACTGTTATCAATTTTATTTTTTAAACACATTTCAATCAATTCATTCTGTTTTCACTGTACTTTAACTTCCATTTACTTCTAATTTTGCATATCTATTTCTACCAGTATTTTCAGTGTGTTGCACATTTTTAAAACGCACTTTTGCCTGAGCGGAGAGTTTTAGAGATTTATGCTCACGGTGCATCCTATCTAATCTAAAGAATTGTGAGCAGATGCATCTCATTTCAATTGTTTTTTTTTTTTTGTTACTATGGTCTGATTGGGCTTTATAAACATTTTACCTAATGAAATATTTGTTAAGCAGACATTACCCTCAAGAAATGGTATACCAAGCTTTAGCATATACCAGTCATGTTATTATTTATTCCTTTTGTTGGAACCTTCTTAACCTGAAACATAAAAACATGATCTCATATTTATTTTTAAAGTGGTAGCTTAATTGATCCTTGGGCTAGTCCTAAGTGAATTTCATGCCTTCTTGAATTCCTTGACTGCGTTTTTCTCAGCACTTCTGTTGAAAACCTGGCCAATGCATTTCACCACCATTCTGCAACACTATATTAAGCATTTTTTAAACACTTTAAATATAGTTAATCACTACCTGTGCCATACATTTTTAGTTAAAGGGACATGAAACCCACCTTTTTTCCTTCATGATTTAGAAAGAGCATTTAATTTTAAATACAGGGAGTGCAGAATTATTGGGAAAATGAGTATTTTGACCACATCATCCTCTTTATGCATGTTGTCTTACTCCAAGCTGTATAGGCTTGAAAGCCTACTACCAATTAAGCATATAAGGTGATGTGCATCTCTGTAATGAGAAGGGGTGTGGTCTAATGACATCAACACCCTATATCAGGTGTGCATAACTATTAGGCAACTTCCTTTCCTTTGGCAAAATGGGTCAAAAGAAGGACTTGACAGGCTCAGAAAAGTCAAAAATAGTGAGATATCTTGCAGAGGGATGCAGCACTCTTAAAATTGCAAAGCTTCTGAAGCGTGATCATCGAACAATCAAGCGTTTTATTCAAAATAGTCAACAGGGTCGCAAGAAGCGTGTGGAAAAACAAAGGCGCAAAATAACTGCCCATGAACTGAGAAAAGTCAAGCGTGCAGCTGCCAAGATGCCACTTGCCACCAGTTTGGCCATATTTCAGAGCTGCAACATCACTGAGTGCCCAAAATCACAAGGTGTGCAATACTCAGAGACATGGCCAAGGTAAGAAAGGCTGAAAGACGACCACCACTGAACAAGACACACAAGCTGAAAGACTGGGCCAAGAAATATCTCAAGACTGATTTTTCTAAGGTTTTATGGACTGATGAAATGAGAGTGAGTCTTGATGGGCCAGATGGATGGGCCCGTGGCTGGATTGGTAAAGGGCAGAGAGCTCCAGTCCGACTCAGACGCCAGCAAGGTGGATGTGGAGTACTGGTTTGGGCTGGTATCATCAAAGATGAGCTTGTGGGGCCTTTTCGGGTTGAGGATGGAGTCAAGCTCAACTCCCAGTCCTACTGCCAGTTTCTGGAAGACACCTTCTTCAAGCAGTGGTACAGGAAGAAGTCTGCATCCTTCAAGAAAAACATGATTTTCATGCAGGACAATGCTCCATCACACGCGTCCAAGTACTCCACAGCGTGGCTAGCAAGAAAGGGTATAAAAGAAGAAAATCTAATGACATGGCCTCCTTGTTCACCTGATCTGAACCCCATTCAGAACCTGTGGTCCATCATCAAATGTGAGATTTGCAAGGAGGGAAAACAGTACACCTCTCTGAACAGTGTCTGGGAGGCTGTGGTTGCTGCTGCACGCAATGTTGATGGTGAACAGATCAAAACACTGACAGAATCCATGGATGGCAGGCTTTTGAGTGTCCTTGCAAAGAAAGGTGGCTATATTGGTCACTGATTTGTTTTTGTTTTGTTTTTGAATGTCAGAAATGTATATTTGTGAATGTTGAGATGTTATATTGGTTTCACTGGTAAAAATAAATAATTGAAATGGGTATATATTTGTTTTTTGTTAAGTTGCCTAATAATTATGCACAGTAATAGTCACCTGCACACACAGATATCCCCCTAAAATAGCTATAACTAAAAACAAACTAAAAACTACTTCCAAAACTATTCAGCTTTGATATTAATGAGTTTTTTGGGTTCATTGAGAACATGGTTGTTGTTCAATAATAAAATTAATCCTCAAAAATACAACTTGCCTAATAATTCTGCACTCCCTGTAAATTTCCAATTTGCTTCTATTATCTAATTTGCTTCATTCTCTCGATTTCCTTTTTTGAAAAGCATATATAAATAGGCTCAGTATCTGCTGATTGGTGGCTTCACATAGATGCCTTGTATGATTGGCTCACCCATGTGCATGGCTATTTCTTCAACAAAGGATATCTAAAGAATGAAGCAATTCACATAATAGAAGTAAATTGGAATGTTGTTTAAAATTGTATTCTCTATCTGAATTCTGAAAGACAAATGTTGGGTTTCATGTCCTTTTAAGGTGCTCAGAAATGTGGCTTTTGAAAAAAAAAAAAACTAGAAATATGTAATATTTTGTTAGCAAATCACTATCAATATATCAAAAATATACTTTTAATTGATGTATAAATATATAACATTAATAGTAAATCATTGCTTTCCAACCAGTGTTCTAGCCTTACCTCGCTTGAGTCAGAGGTATGACAGAAAGCAAACTCTAGATTTTCTCTATAAATACATTAATGTTAAGGTGAATTAAAATGTTTCACCACAACTACGTATTTTACATTGCCCTAGATCTATGGGTACTATATCTCACTAGAGAATATTATTTTTTTAAGATTAGGAATCCTCTCTTTTACTTCAGAAAATATATATACAGTGAAAATGTCTGTTCAGCTAAATTTTATTTAGCTGTGTTTCCCTTTATACTACGCATGACACTTATTGTTTTACAAATGTATATTTTACTTTCAGTGTACCTGTATTTTATGATATGAGAAGTCTTCATTTTTACATGATGCTCTTAAGCATACATTCACATAATTTGTATTCCTTCTTTCTTTACCCCAATCATTAATACATATAGGTCTCTCTCTTCAACCATCTTATGTGCAAGAAGTTACATGCAACATCAAACTTTTCGGCTAAGATAAAAAGGACATTTTGGGCCTGATGTCAGTAAGACTCTCAAAATGAACACCTAAAAAACATTACATTAAATAATAATGAAAGACCCAACTCGCTCATGAAAATTTACCTTCTAACATAATATTATTACCATTTATCAATTAAAAAAATAGAATAACTCTAGTTCTGTTCAAGGTATAACCCAATAATAAAATGACAGCACATATAGTGGTGATAAATAAAAATAACAAGTTAATACTAAACACATGTGAAAACAGAATTAGTTATCATAATATGAAAGGAGAAAATACATTGATTTTAAAGGGGCATTAATGGGACATTTAACTCTTAAATTATAGTTAACTTTGAAATCAGCCCTTCCATTATTTAATCTATCCCCTTGTAGAGATAATTTTATCTTCAGGTGGACACTACAGTCAGTCATTTGCTGCTCTGCTTGCCCATATACTAACATACAAACACATTCCTGTTGCTCTACAATTCAAGTCTTTCTTTCATATCTTGGAGGATCCATAAACACAAATACCTAAAGGTTAATGACAATCGGACAAAGGGCAATAAGGCATCCTACTAAATGGCAAATAAAACTTTGAATTGCAGAGTGCCAGAAATGTATTTTTGTGCTCTGGGGGGCATAAAATATATCTGTATCAAACCCCATAAAATGTATTTAAAAAAACAAAAAGAGCACACTAGAGAAGGCAGGTTGAAGAGGATAGTGTAGAAAAAAAATATTTTTACAGGTAAATTGTGCTTTTCAGTAATATTACACCATAGTGTTAACCTAATATTGCATTTACTTTTGGGGTTAAATATATGTTTGTAAGTTTTTTTTTTAATATATATTAAAAAAAGTTAAATGAGTAAGTAGCAATGTGACTCAGAAAAAAATATAAATATAAGGCATAACAAAATGTTTGTAAGTTTTCTCATATTTTCTCCTATTGTCATATAAATGTTAGGCCTCGGCTGAGCCAGAAACCAAGACTGTTAAAGCTGATGTTGATACAAAGACGGTTACACTTGGAAACAAAGCTCCAGAAACCCAAGATAAAAATAAGAAGCCAGAAGACGGGAAAAATACTAAACCTAAACTGATGATGTTTTTCAAACAATTGGTAAGATAATAACAACATGGACAATGGAATTAAAATAATACACCTTCTCACTTAGGGCACATAATAAGGCAATAACTGGATACTGTAAATTTGTGCTAGAGTATGTTTTAATGCACTATTACTTCAACATAATATGATTTTACCCCCATAAAGTGATTAAACACAGTAAATTCAAAGCAGATTGAGAGATGAGCACAGTCAGTGACTGGTGGTGATGCACATATTCAACTCCTGATTGGATTAGCTCCAGACCAGTAAGGCATTGCGCCTACAGAGCTAATTTTAACCATGTATTTACCCCTTTGTGGAGCCACAGATCACTTAAAGCAATAGTGCAATAGTGAAATGTTCTAGCAAATTAAAGAATTATATTATTGCATCTTTATGTCCCTTAAGGTCTTATGGCTTTTAACACAATTTTTTTTTTTTTTTTTTTTTAGAAAGTTCAAGGTTGAGAGTAGAATTTCTAAAATATAAAGGACTTAAAATATGTCAGAATTTTTATATTATCAATTAGCAACAGACATTACCCACACATGGTTGTAGGGATGTATACTTGAAATGCTACTGTTAATGCTATCCTGAACTGTGGGCAAGATGGAACAAATAATAGATAGGCTAAATATTTAAATCAGGTTTTATCTGATACAAAATTAATGGTTTCATTTTCAATTAATGCAAATATACATGATTAAAAAGTGAATAATCGAGGACAGAACAGTGATCATCAGAGCCTGCTTTAAGGTTTCAAAATTTGGTGATTCAAGCATGCATTTTGAAAGGCTCGTGCACATACTAGTTAAGACATACGTTTGAATAGGTTTTCCTTTATCAAGCTGCAGAGCAGCTTCAGAGCCCCAATATTTCAGGCTCACCTGAGTGAGCATAACATGCTAGTAAAGTGGCAGTGGTCTTAAGACAACTGCTACTTAACTTCTCCGCAGTCTAAAATGTGGCAGAATTCAATCATCCCATCAAGATCCAATCAGGATGCACGCAAGAAGGGAATGGCATTGAACAAGCAGCGGCAAGGGCAGACACACATGGTTCATGGTAGTGAAACTTGACTGCCTCGCAGTTGATAAATATCAACTGAGTTGCAGCAAAGAAGAAAATTAAAAAAGCTACCAGTGTATATCTGTGCCCATGTTTGGATAAATGGTTCCATGCTATCTATATAGAAAATACAACACTATTTTGTACATATCAGAGATACGTGGCTATTTGTATTTCTATTTTAGGGCACATTTACTTGATAAGAATTTCTAAACATTTATACTAGAGAACCTAAGAAATTAAAATTCACTATTGTTTTTTTTTCCATTTAACTGCATAATAATTTTTTTATTTTTTTATTTTATTTTTTTGCATTAACCTGTTATTCATTTTTTTAATAAAATAAAAGAGCTAAAAAAATGTGTTTGTTATTTTAGTCAGTCATTGGTGATGGAGGTAATCCCAATTCAGAAGATGTTAACGAGAAAAGCTCTAGCCAGCCAGTAAGTGTGTAGGTTTTCTCATGCAATACACTGGTGGTGGCTTTTCTGTATGTTTCTTTCCTTCATTTCTATTCAGTATCAGTCTTTATTTTAAAAAGGGGTGAGAACTCTGTTGCTTTGGGTATAAATGGTGCATTTCAAAGGTTAAGTTGAACAAACTGAGCCATCCTAAAAAATTTCATTTTATGACTCTATTAATCAATAAATACTGAGGGTTCTAGGGCCTCAGGGGCTATAAAACATAGTAGAAAATAGACTAGATTCAATAAAACCTGTTGGTAAAATTTTACTGAAAAACCTTGGCCCAATGTCACTGTTGGAAAATGGCAAAATTCATACAGACGTGTGCCCACCCCTAGTCAGAGCACCAAGTGTCAAGTTCAGCTCCGCTGAAATACATTAAGCTCTGTTATTGTGCAACTGTTAACTTTCTATGCTATCATAGAACCACTGTCAAGGATACTCGCATCACAAAAATGTTTTAAAAATATTACAAAACAAATAGCGCTGCAGAATCTTTTGGTGCTCTACAAATAACTGATAATAATAATAAAAATGAAAATAAAATATGGCCACGAGACTAGATATTTTACACGGGCAATTGTGTCCTTCTGAATCCTGGATGTGGAATCATAGTTTTGGTAAAATAAAATCCCAAGCAGAACTTGAGAATGCCCTATAATGCTGCTTTCAACCTCTTTTTCACGTCTGTTAGGTTGTGAGATTGCCAATACAAATACCGCTCTGTCCAGCTAGACTACTTTAATATTACAAGTTGCAATTGTATTTAAGGTTTTGAAGGTTTCTAGCAGTTCAAGTAAGTTGTGTGAGGTATTACGTATGTACTGGGCCCTGTAACACAACTACAGGGAGTGCAGAATTATTAGGCAAGTTGTATTTTTGAGGATTAATTTTATTATTGAACAACAACCATGTTCTCAATGAACCCAAAAAACTCATTGATATCAAAGCTGAATATTTTTGGAAGTAGTTTTTAGTTTGTTTTTAGTTTTAGCTATTTTAGGGGGATATCTGTGTGTGCAGGTGACTATTACTGTGCATAATTATTAGGCAACTTAACAAAAAACAAATATATACCCATTTCAATTATTTATTTTTACCAGTGAAATCAATATAACATCTCAACATTCACAAATATACATTTCTGACATTCAAAAACAAAACAAAAACAAATCAGTGACCAATATAGCCACCTTTCTTTGCAAGGACACTCAAAGGCCTGCCATCCATGGATTCTGTCAGTGTTTTGATCTGTTCACCATCAACATTGCGTGCAGCAGCAACCACAGCCTCCCAGACACTGTTCAGAGAGGTGTACTGTTTTCCCTCCTTGTAAATCTCACATTTGATGATGGACCACAGGTTCTCAATGGGGTTCAGATCAGGTGAACAAGGAGGCCATGTCATTAGATTTTCTTCTTTTATACCCTTTCTTGCCAGCCACGCTGTGGAGTACTTGGACGCATGTGATGGAGCATTGTCCTGCATGAAAATCATGTTTTTCTTGAAGGATGCAGACTTCTTCCTGTACCACTGCTTGAAGAAGGTGTCTTCCAGAAACTGGCAGTAGGACTGGGAGTTGAGCTTGACTCCATTCTCAACCCGAAAAGGCCCCACAAGCTCATCTTTGATGATACCAGCCCAAACCAGTACTCCACCTCCACCTTGCTGGCGTCTGAGTCGGACTGGAGCTCTCTGCCCTTTACCAATCCAGCCACGGGCCCATCCATCTGGCCCATCAAGACTCACTCTCATTTCATCAGTCCATAAAACCTTAGAAAAATCAGTCTTGAGATATTTCTTGGCCCAGTCTTGATGTTTCAGCTTGTGTGTCTTGTTCAGTGGTGGTCGTCTTTCAGCCTTTCTTACCTTGGCCATTTCTCTGAGTATTGCACACCTTGTGCTTTTGGGCACTCCAGTGATGTTGCAGCTCTGAAATATGGCCAAACTGGTGGCAAGTGGCATCTTGGCAGCTGCACGCTTGACTTTTCTCAGTTCATGGGCAGTTATTTTGCGCCTTGGTTTTTCCACACGCTTCTTGCGACCCTGTTGACTATTTTGAATGAAACGCTTGATTGTTCGATGATCACGCTTCAGAAGCTTTGCAATTTTAAGAGTGCTGCATCCCTCTGCAAGATATCTCACTATTTTTGACTTTTCTGAGCCAGTCAAGTCCTTCTTTTGACCCATTTTGCCAAAGGAAAGGAAGTTGCCTAATAATTATGCACACCTGATATAGGGTGTTGATGTCATTAGACCACACCCCTTCTCATTACAGAGATGCACATCACCTAATATGCTTAATTGGTAGTAGGCTTTTGAGCCTATACAGCTTGGAGTAAGACAACATGCATAAAGAGGATGATGTGGTCAAAATACTCATTTGCCTAATAATTCTGCACTCCCTGTAGATATGTTCATGGTGGGAGCGTTATTAGAGAGAAAAGATAGGTGAAATGAGCATATATTAATTTTGAACATGATCTTGTCTGAACAACCAGGCACTTGGCAGCAGAGTATCTATGAATCTAAGTCAATGGCCCATATTTATCAAGCTCCGAACGGAGCTTGAAGGGCCGTGTTTCTGGCGAGTCTTCAGACTCGCCAGAAACACAAGTTATGAAGCAGAGGTCTAAAGACCCCTGCTCCATAACCCTGTCCGCCTGCTCAGAGCAGGAGGACAGGAATTGCCGGAAATCAACCCGATCGAGTACGATCGGGTTGATTGACAGCTCCCTGCTGGCGGCCGATTGGCCGCGAGTCAGCAGGGTGCGGCGTTGCACCAGCAGTTCTTGTGAGCTGCTGGTGCAATGTTAAATGCGGAGAGCATATTGCTCTCCGCATTTAGCGAGGTCTTGCGGACCTGATCCGCTCTGTCGGATCAGGTCCGCAAGACCTTTGATAAATAGGGGCCAATGTCTTTCATTCTAATCTATTATAAATGCATTGCATAGATTTTTGAAGAAGTTTCCATTGTATCAGAAAACTCCACTCATCACAACATTTTCAAGTGCACAATAAAAACACCTTTATCTTTTATGAGGTTGCTTCATCAGAAAACTCATTCCAGCAATATTTTGCAAGATTTTTGGACACTTTTCACATTTCATTAAACAACAAATAAAGGTTTAATAAATATATACACTTTAAAATTATGAAAGGAGCATGCAACATACATACATATATTAAATATTAATTTTTGATTGCCTTTTTGGACATTTAAAAATAGTTTATTATAAAATGTATTATAACATTTCGCTAAACTCTATTGAATTGTTATTGTACACTTTGTAAATAAATATAGTTAAGTGAAATGTGTCTCATTAGACAGCTGTCACCAATGTTGAATCACTTAGCTATTGTGTTCTAATTTCACATTATTAAACCAAACACACTGCCACACTGTCATTGCTTGTTACTGCATGTGCCCAAGAGAATGAAATGAGGCTCTTTTTATTGAAAAAGGACAGTGCTGCTGTGTGTTTATAAATGTATTGAGGGCTTTAGTACAGGCTCACTGAAGCTTTGCACTAGTTTGGATAAATGAGTCTTGCAAGTTAAAGGGACATAAAAGTTCAAAAAGAAAATACTCTAATGTGTTACTTATAGGCACACAATTGTGCCATAATAAAATGTTCTGTGTTTTACCCCTGCAATACACTTATTATACCAAGCTGAACACATCTGGTGAACCAATGACAAGAAGCATTTGTGTGTAGCCACCAATCACCAGCTAGCTCCCAGTGGTGCAGTGCTGCTCCTGGTCTAGGTATACTTTTCAACAATCGACACAAAGATAATTAAAGGGACATGAAACCCCCCCAAAAATATTTCATGATTCAGATAGAGGATAGAATTTTAAACAACTTTCCAATTTACTTCTATTATTTAATTTGCTTCCTTCTCTTGCTGAAAGGTTTATCTAGGCAAGTTCATGTGCAGCAGAGAACTTAGGTTCTAGCTGTTGATTGGTGGCTGTATATATATATATATATATATATATATATAATGTGATTGGCTCACACATGTGTTCATTTAGAAACTAGAAGTGCATTGCTGCTCCTTCAACAAATGATACCAAGAGAATGAAACAGATTAGATAATAGAAGTAAATTAGAAAGTCGTTTAAAATTGTATTCTCTGTCTGAATCATGAAACAAAAAAATTTGGGTTTTATGTACCTTTAAGTAAATTTGCTAATGGAAGTAATTTGAAAAGTCTCTTAAACTTGCATTCAGTGCTGCATTTCTGCTATGATTATTACTATTGCTTTTGCAATGTATCTTTTGCTTCTACGAAGATCTCTGAAAAGCCTGTGAAAGACCTGCACTGTTTAAGTTTCTTTGTGTGTTTAACCTCCTTTTCCTGTTATATACATCATTTGCACAGTTTTACTATTACAATTAACTATAATCACTCAGGCCTTGGGACCTTTTGTTTGATAGAAAAAAGATAATGTTTTTTTGTGTATTTTTGTTCTCTACATAAGCGTAACTCAAATTTAGCCCAAAAAAAAATCTTACCTACAAAATCAATGGGAAAAGCACAATTTATAATGCATTACAAGAACTTTTTTTTTTTTTAATAATATAGTTATATTTTGTCAAGGCCAATTGTAATTTGTTGATTCCAGTTGCAGAATAATGCACATAGGTTTTTTGGAAAGAGAAGTATCTTGCAACATCTAGACTAATTATAGTAGTGCATTAGATATCCATAGAATATATTATACTGCACATAGGGCAACTTCTGGGTTTATTTCTTAATGATATAACAACATTGAAGCAAGATGTTTACATTTTTATTCTAAATGCAAAGATTGTGAGCACAGTGTAACTGGTTAGTTTTGCTTAATGAACTAGCTAGAGTTAATTGAGATGCTTTGCCAACTGCATGGAATCTGCTTTCCTTGGAGATGAACTGGTTGGGAGTTTATATCTCAGACCTTGAAGAGAGATGGAATTGGTGTAGTCATATTCCTATAAAATGAGTACAATGGGCAATAGCGTTTGGTAACTCTATTTTCAATATCAACATCTGTTCATTGTATCTGACTCCCGTGCTAGTAAGCAAAGTTTGCTCTTACTAAAAACTGTGAATATATTAATAACAGATGATGTAAAACATCAAGACAAACATTAACATTAACATTAAACATTAACATTAAATATCATTGTCCTACTGAATTAAAAGTGCACTAAGTATAAATACTCTACATTAAGCATTAGTATTTGTACTTAGAGCCCTCGGCCTGATAATAAAAAAACTCACAGGAATAGAAAGAAAGTATAAATACTCTACAAGTATAAATACTACTAAGTATAAATACTCTACATTAAGCATTAGTATTTGTACTTAGAGCCCTCGGCCTGATAAAAAAAAAAACTCACAGGAATAGAAAGAATGCACTCAAAATCTTTGAGAGTTTTTTTGAGCACTATACTGTAATGTCCATCTATCTCCTTTGCATACACCACTCTGTAGCTATATAAACAACTCTGAATCTAAAATGTGACTTTCTAGAATTATTTTATGGACCTCACTCTACTGATGAGACTTTTTCCATAATCTTGCCAGAGGGGAGAGCTTTAGATCATTGAGGCCTTAAATGGTGTGGTCAGTATGGGAATGCATATTGTTTCATTTTGGAGTTCAATTCTCTTAACACATATCTGTAAAGATCAGTGATACTGATTCTTTGTGGTCTTCTTCTGTTTATAATTAGACACTTGATCTCTCAGATGGAGCTGAAACCACTAAAACTGAGAAAACAGTGGTCACAGCAGTGGTAGAGGCTCCAGCACCAACCCAGAAAAGCAAAGAAAATCCAAAGGAAAAGAAGGGAGCTTCTGAAAAAATAACCAAGCAGGAGAGCAAAGAAAACCTGGAGACTGTGAGTTTGACACAGCAGCAGGCGGATCCAGTGCTGGTACAGAATGGAGGGGATGCCGCTAAGGACAGCCAAATGAAGAGGGTAGAGAAGAGACAGTCTCTTGGAAGCTTCTTTAAAGCTATTGTAAGTTCATTATATGACATTTTAACCCTTTCACTAGCAGATGCTCTTGTATTACTTTGCTATATATGAACATTTCATTAATCTTTACTAATGGCTGCTGTAGACGTTTTAACAGGGCATGAAATACCTAAAAGACTTGCATAGAGTTAAAAAATAATAATACGCTGACCAAGTGCAAATAGTTTGCCACTTTTTTGCTGCAAATGTTTTTCCATGGTTAAACTTCCATCACTACTTGTGTTATTTGGAGGATCCAATATGGAGAAGATAAGGTTAGCCACTGTCATTTTGTTAGTAAAAAATGTTTTTTTTGCCGTATTTTATTTAATTCCCCCTGCTGGAGCCAATTAGGGACTGGTATGCAACAGAGTTAGGTTTACCAAGTCTACAGTGCAAACTTCCACTCATTATTGGAAATCACACAATTTGTATAGCTAAATAATAAAAGTGGGTGAAATAAATAATATAAAAGACAGAAAAGTCAAAGTTAAATGTTCATGATTCAGATAGAGAATGCAATTTTAAACAGCTTTCTATTTCACTTCTACTATCAGTTTTGCTTAGCTCCCTTGATATCCTTTATTAAAGAGTATATAGAGTGCCTGTAGCATTATATGGCAGAAGTGTTTGCAACTGTGTGTGACATTGCTATAAACATAGTTGCAAACACTGCTGCTAAATGGCTAAAAACACATGCACGCTCCTAAGCTCACCTAGGATTACTTTTAATAGATACAAAAAAGGATTTGTTGAAAAGCATACCAAGGTATGTTCAAGAGCAGCAATGCACTATTGGGAGCTTGCTGCTGATTGGTGACGGCACATATATGCCTCTTTTCATTGGTTCACTTGAAGGTTTCAGATATCTCCTAGTAGTGCAGTATTGCTTCTTCAACAAAGGATACTAAGAGAATGAATCACATTTGATAATATAAGTAAATTGGAAAGTTGCTTAAAATTGTATGATCTATCTGAATTATGAAAGGAATATTTTGGGTTTTATGTCCCTTTAATAACTTTTTGTAGTTGATATATTTCCTTTAATCATACTATTTCCTTTAAACATTCATCAAGGGTTTTCCAGTTTTCAGAAACAGATTTAAGATAAAATATATATAATACTAAATAATTCCCTGAGCAAGCCCAAAGTTTTAGTTTTACATATATTATGTCATTCTTTTAAAACACAGTTGAGTAAATATAGTTGAATATTTGTTGCCCTTCTTCCTGTTTTGTTGTATACATTGGTGGTGAATTAGTCAGACCTGATTTAATCTGTTTATATACAATGAAAATGTAACATCTTCATGAAAAGGAGAAGAGGCATAATAATGCTCCAAAGGGACTGGAGAATGTGAAGGGTCAGATGCCTAAGAGCTGAAGTCTTTGAAGTGTTTTATTGTGCTCATCAGAATCACAAGGAGAACAGACCATTAGCTAGCTCCTAAAGATCTGAGTGAGGATTCATTTTACCATTATCTACTTCAATTATGATTAGAGAGACAGCAAGTTATCTCAGAAAGAGAATTTTCAGTGGAAGGAGCCAAGAGATTCAATGTGAGAGCATTAAAAGTGGTTTAAAAGTCATCTGATCTTCTTATTCTTCAGGACACAGTTCATATTATTCATACTGTATGCACACTCATGTTGGTGTCTGCCTCTCTCTCTCTCTCTCTCTCTCTATATATATATATATATATATATATATATATATATATATATGTATATATATAATATATATATGTATGTATATATATATAGTGATGCCTCTGTGGCCATATGTTTAACAACATCTTATTTCTGTACATTTATTGTACTGGATTTGCACAGATCTTTGTGTATTGCACTATTAGAACAATAAATAGCTACTACCCGTGGCCATATTCAGCAGTCATTTATACAAACAAATGCTGAAATTATTCTATTCTTTCTATTGTATAGTGATCCATTTAGTCTCATCAGCTCCAATAATTGTAATAGGTTTGCATACTGTATGAAAGCAATTTAACATTTTATATCCTTATTAATATACAGGGACCTAGGAGGATGTGTGACGCTGAAGTGCAGACAGACCCGGTCTCCATCTTGCCTGCTGAAAAGCTTAAATAAGGGGACAGGGCAGAAGAAAAGTGAAGGCTTGCAGCTTGAAGGAACCCTGGCACTGCCAATGTATATTTCATGTGAAAATGTACAATTATCATCTGTTTCATTCCTCAGTGATATTGTGGATCTACCCACAGTTTGTTAATAGTTGAGGAAATTTTAGAAGTTGTGAGCTATTATATATAATGACCCTTAATCAGAGCAATTGTGCGGCACTAAATAGAAGTGTAATATGACATTTCTGTATTAATCTCATCACTCCCCAAGTGCACTGCCAGTCCCCTCATGCTTTGATAGTAAAAAATAATTCTACTTGTAAAACATCTTGATAGAAATGTCTACTCAGTATGGACTTATGTATCCTCTAAGAAAGGAAAGCTAGAGAGAAAAGAGTCCTGAAAGTCCTGTTTAAGAGGGCTATCTCTTGAATCTTTTGCCTCTGAACAATTTGATCACAAACCAATGGTGCTTTGTTTGTGCAACATATTCTCAATTCTTGTTACAAAATGACAGATATACATATACTATAATTACATTGTTTCTGAGGGGTATATTATTTTGAAAGATTTTTAGTCAGTAGAAGGCATTGTATTCTAATTGCTCAGTACCTAGTCTAACCAGCCTTTCCATTTCTAAAAGAAGCATTTAGGGCCAGATTACAAGTGGAGCATTATTTAACATTCCCGCTCGAGTGCTAACTGCGCTAGAAGTAAGCTTTTTGCGTGCATTGGGTTGCTCTCGTATTGCAAGTTGAAAGTAAACTGTTTTTGCACTAGCGCTAACCCAATGAGCCCAAAAAGCTGAAGTTAGAATATCGCTCAAGCATTAGCATATTCCCCAATAGAAGTCAATGGAACAAAAACAGTGGAAAAAACCTAACAACCTAATTGGGTGCAAACGTGATCACATATTCTCAAGTGCGCTAACCTGACATGAAAATATGAATATTTCACATTCTAATGTTCTACACATAGAAGAATATGTTCTATTTATTCATAAATACACATTTATATATATATATATATATATATATATATATATATATATATATATATATATATATAATGGTATTTTGATACAATATATATATATATACCTTTATAGATACATGATTATATATAGGGATATATATATATATATATATAAATATCTTTTTAAAAATACATAGAACATATTCCCCTATGTGAAGAACATTGGAATGTGAAATATTTACAGTACATACGCAGTTAAACCCTTTATTAAATATGAATACGGCATAAATATGTTTTTTCATGTTTTCATCTACTTAACTGCAAGGGTCTCTAATTCACATATATATATATATACTGTATATAAATGCATATGTATTTATGTGTTTAGATTTGCATATATCTCTGTAAATACATATGTACACACATTTAAACATTTATATATACATACATATAGATCTTTAGAGATATATATGTATGTATCTCTATGTTAAAGCTCTTTGCCTACCTTTTTTTTCTAACACCTAGTGCCCCATATCTTTTAGCCCATATAACTTTTGTGTGCAATATTTTTTTTAAATAATGTTATTATGAGTGTAACTGTAATTTGTAATGTATTTTTGATATATTTTGTGACACTTTTTTGTTTTGCAAAACAGTTAAACAGAGCTCCAAGGTTGCGCTATCCCAATGAGCATTAAATTGAATTGTGCTCAAGCGATCGCATTTACTTTCAACTTTTCATGAGCGAAAAATCCGACATGTGAAAACACCAACAATAAAACCCTTTTCACTTGCGCATAACTGTTAGCGCTCCACTTGTAATCTAGACCTAATTCGGTACAAAGTAGTGACTCTAAGTTTGAAAACTGTTGATAATGTAAGGCAAGGTTCTGATCTCCACAGAGCACTCAATGAAAAAGAGGTTAAGACGGTTACTGTGAATGATTTTGCTGCAGTTATCCACATCTTTAAATCACACAGACATTCAGCTGATTTTTACCCCTTTCATTTAATGAATTATTTGGCTATTCATCTGTGTATTTCAGGATAGGGTGGAAGGTCCAGACATGTAATTTAGGGTATATTTTTTGGATGCTGCAAGTATGTGATATTACTGTGAACAGAAAAGTATGTTAGGAGGTACATTGAAAGAAAAAAAACAAAATCATTTGCATTGTACACCATACTAAATTAAACATTTTTACTATATGTTGTATATTAGCAGTGATCGAAAATGAACTATACAAAAAGACACAAAAAACTATTTTATTTAAAACACCTAATAAATCATATTTTCTAATTAAAGTGACATTAAAATCTAAATAAATGCAAGATATAAAGATTTATTAATAGCAAAAATTATCCTGAGAACATGCAGATGCATTTAAAAAAAAAATGTTATTAGTTGTTTAAATATTAGAAGAAATAAGGATATACATTTTAGTTTCCATAAAGTGATGCTGATCCTATGTTACCTATGTTCTTTTATCTAATCTTCTCTGCTGAGGCCTATTAAAGACAGCTGTAGATGAGTGGCTATAGTATGCACATAATGGCTCTGTGGAACAGAGCAATGTTAAGTCTGAAGTCTTCAGAATTCATTTACAGAAAAGGGACAAAATAAATAATGAAAGTATATTTCAAAAATATTTTACTACATATTAAAATTGTATAAAACAACTCAAAATGTTTATCCCTTTCCCGCCTGGACTTATTTGACAAAGTTCCGAATTAAACAAACTGAAATCATGCAATCATTCATGCAATGGCGTGATTTCAATGATGGTATCGGGTCAGGGGGGAAAGCCTATGATGCTTGGCACGCTCTCCAGCCGCGATCCCATATACAAAGCAGGACAGTCAAAAGGCTAGGATGTTCCATGCCACCCTAACGGCGCTAAAGCCCAGGGCAGTTAGGATGGCATGGAACGTCCTAATGGCGGGAAGGGGTTAATGTCCCTCTAAACAAACATTTAAAATAAAGAGTTACTTTTTAAAAGAAGCATATTAGCAATCCTATTTGTAATGCAAAAATAATGTAACATTTTTAATTTGCACTGCTTTCTATTTTAAAATCAAATTTGATGTCACTACACTTTAATGGTGGGGAGGTAACACAGTATGGACAGTGCAATAATCAGTCTATTTGATAAGTAAATTAAGTTGAACACAAATAATATTCTAGTTTTATAATATAAAATATAGCATTTAAACTTTAAAGTCCGTATTGGTAACTATGAATAATCCAAATTACAATCATAATAACCTATTCATTTTAAGAACACTAGATTGATTTAAGATCCAATCTTTAATATCTAGTTAGGATTAAACATTATATTGATAAAAATAAAAAATCTATAAGAAAAACGATAATTTAAATCTAATTTTCAGAACTATTTTGCAAAGATCTGATTTGTGCAAGAAACTGTTTATGTTTATTTTAAAGATGAATAAATATAATTCATCTTATCAAATATACATTTTGCAGAAATATAACATAACTTATTTTTAAATAAAATTAATTTGGGCTCAGCAATTGTAAACGTGGCAAAGATGAAACGAACAATTCGTTTCCTCTCTTCCTCAGCTCTGAAGCAATACTAAAGAAAAATGCAATGAGAGAAAACCTACAATGCAATGTTATTCCAATAAAATACATTACTGTACTATGTTCTCTGCTCATTCTAAAACAATAGCAAAGAATATTACTGAATACTTACTTAACATGTTACAATATAAACTGTCAGCAAGAAAAAAAAATTCCCACCTGCTAAAGATTCACATTTTTCCATATATAATTGACATTGCTACTATTAGAAAGAACGTGTATAATTGCACATTTCTATAATTATTACGTGTAAACTTTATATCACTACACAGTGCCCTTATTAATTAATATAACAGCCTTATTTTTCTTTTTTCTTTAATTAGTACAAAAAATAATCCAAATTAAAATACACTTTTACTAATTTAAGCATTTCTTTCTTACATTTTTTTTTAGCTTAATTACCTTATTCATATGATTCAATAAAATGGCTATACCTGACAATGCCCTTGAAACTAGCAAATATTTTAAATTTACTTCCAATAACTTTAAAAATCTAATTCTCAAAGGTATCTTTTATTGTATGCAAAAATTCATAAGCGTGGCAGAAATGTTTAGGTTACATATAACAGCCGGTAGGGTCAAGCAGTGCTGTAAATTACGCATCATACTAGAAGTTTATTTAAATGACAAGAAATTCATATGTGCATATTGTGGATATCCTAATAACTCATTTATAATAGATTTTCTTTTCTCAACATTGTCATATTCTACACAACACTGTGTATCAGATGCTTAAAGGGACACTAAACCCACATTTTTTCTTTTATGATTCAGATAGAGCATGCAATTTTAATCAACTTTCTAATCTACACCTATTATCAAATTCTCTTCGTTCTCTTGCTATTGTCATTTGAAAAGCAGGAATCTAAGCTTAAGGAGCCGGCCCATTTTTGGTTCATAACCTGGGTAGCGCTTGCTGATTGGTGACTAAATGCATCAACAAGCGCTCTCCAGGGTGCTGAACCAACAATGGGCTGGCTACTAAGTTTAGATTCCTGCTTTTTCAAAAAAAGATAGCAAGAGAACGAATAAAATTTTATTATAGGAGTAGATTAGAATGTTGCTCAAAATTGCATGCTCTATCTGAATCATAAAAAAAAAAATGGGTTTACTATCCCTTTAAGTGAAAATTGTTATATATTTGATACTTTAATTTTTATTGGATTTCAGGGGAAATTACATACACTAGTAATAGGGGCAATATTATGAAATGCTAATTTTATGAAATAACAAACATATCACTTTTCTGTCAATGCATATTTTATGCACTAAGTATAAATAAAGTATGTAGTGTGTTTGGAAATTTAATGAAAGCTAACAGGTCTGTATGATGATTCACAGCATATTCATCGCTCTTGTAACCACAAATTATACATTTTTATACAAAGTGCCTTTCCCTTACCTAAATACACAATTATGTTATTCCCTGTACTCTACAGCATTTTAAATAAAGTATTCTTGATGTACAGAGATTAAATAAAGACATTTGTTGTATAATAATTTACAGTTTGTGTTTTTGACCTGGGTGAAAAAGAGGCTGAAATGTTAGATACTTTTGATAATTAAAGAAAAAGGAACAGTGATAAAGAGATATTAAATTTAAGGTTTTTTTTTTTGTTTTTTGTTTTTTTAAAGCTTTATTGATAATAAAACTGAAAGTACAAATAAGTTCCCAAACGCAGTGGGAAATGTAAAACCAGTCATATAAACATCATTTTTTTTTTAAAAAAAAACCCAAATTTATCACAGGTAGCTTTTACACTATATCAGGCGATACCGTGTTATAAGCGGGAGATAAGGGTAAAGTGGGAGAGGAAGGAAGGGAGAAGGGGAGGAAAAAAGAGGAAAAGAAGAGAAAAGAAAAGCAGAGAGACTTTCGTATTAAAGATGTGCAAGTAGGGTGGGTATGAAGGAACCACCTACAAATCTGACATAGGATACCAATTGGGCCTAAATAATTTAGTCCAATCTTCCCAAATCATCTCAAAGAGATCAATTTTATCTAGAGTGTAAAACACATTTCTTTCCATGGAATTGATATAGGCCATGATATCTGTGATCAAGGTCCAGTACGGGGGGTTCTGGCTTTTCTAGGCTCTAGTGATCGCCAGTCTAGTGGCCGAGAAAGATACACACACATGTAGCTTAGGGAGGGAGTGTAGGCCTACATGTAGCAAAGCTGTTTCTGGGGATTTTGGGACATGTATATTTAATCTGCTCAATAAGGTATACACCTTATGCCACAAGGGTTTGAGTTTGGGACAAGCCCACCATATGTGGAGGGAGTCCTCCGATTTTCCACATAGTCTCCAGCACTGAGGCGTAGGAATCAGATTTAGTTTGAAGAGTCTCATTGGAGTAAAGTACCAGTGAATGAGCAATTTGTAGTATGATTCAAAGAGGGTCGTGCAATGAATGGCTTTTGTTGTGAGATCAAAGGCCCTGGACCACAGGAGCTGAGGGAAATGTGCGTGTAAGATGTCTTCCCATTTGTTGATATGTGATGCCTTATCATCTGGGGTTGCCCCCTCCACAAGCCAGTAGAAATGGGTTAAGGGTTTACAGATTTTTCCGCCTTTTTTCCACATAGATTCCCAAATGGTCAGAGGGCGGGGTAGTGACGGGGTAAATCCCCAGGATCTTAGTATGCTTTTATCTGGGCGTATTCAAAGCATAACTTGGCAGGAGCGACCTGTGTGCCGGCAAGTTGGGACTAGGGCAGGTATGCGACTGGGGAGTGGGATGACATTAGGTCAGAGACCAGAGAGAGGCCCAAATTAGACCAAGCATTAGTGTGCGAGTCAGGGAGGACTAACAACAGGCCAGCAAGGGAGTGAATAGATGAGGGATGGGGGGATACCCCTGAGTAGTGTCTCAATTTATCCCAGGAACTTAGGCATTCTTTTATTATACTATTCTCAATATTGAGAGTGCGTCTACAGTGTGGGGGGATCCAAATTAAATCGCGTAAGTGAATATGATTAGGTAGAGATGCCTGCTCGATCGCAAGCCATCTGCTCAAACAAGTTTTGTTTCCCCAATGTGAAATGTGGGAAAGCATAGCTGCTTCAAAGTAACGGGTAACCGAGGGAGAAGCAACGCCCCAAGATATTTTGGGTATTGAAGTAATTTATGGGCAACTCTGGCTGGTTTACCTTGCCAAATATATTTGGTAAAACCACTTTGAAACTGTAGCAACAAACATCGTGAAAGTCTAATGGGTAAGCACCTAAATAAGTAAGTTAGTTTTGGTAAGAACGACATCTTAAGGGCTGTGATCCTACCTAGCCATGAAATTGACTTATAATCCCATTTAGAAGTTAGGGATCTTAGTTCAGACAGAAGGGGGGAATAATTGTCTCAAATCAATTGAGCTTTGTCAGGTGAAATAAAGATTCCCAGATGTTTGATATTGTCAAGCTTATGATTAAACCCATAAGTTTGCATTAAGGCCTGGGTATAATCTGTCGGGAAGCCCTTAGTATAGTACTCAGTCTTCGAGGTGTTAAGTTTATAGTAAGACATGTCTCTGAATCGTTTCAACAAAGATAGAAGGGCTGGGATAGTGGTTTGGGGGGCAAATGTAAATATTGTGATGTCATCAGCAAAATGGGCAATTTTTTGGGTGGTACCATGTAAAGTGATCCCTGAAATAGCGGGGTCTTGGCGCGTGAGCTCAGCAAGGGGTTCTATGTCGAGGGCAAATAGTAGGGGAGACAGAGGACACCCTTGTCGTGTCCCATTGGTCAGGGAAAAAGAGTCAGAGCAAAAACCCATACCCCTAATTCTAGGCCCTTATATAAGATTGGGTCTCTGGTGGGAACTTAAAAACATCTAGGACCTCCCATAGATACTCCCAGCGAACTCGGTCGAATGCCTTTTCAGCGTCTAAGGAGACCACCGAGAAGGGTTTCCCCAGTCTAGTGGCTTCAATCACAATGTTAAGTAGGCGTCTAGTGTTATCAGGTCCTTCATGATTATGGATAAAACCGACTTGATCTACATTAATTAAGCTAGGTAGAAGAGTCGCCATACGATTCGCTAGAATCTTGGAATAGATTTTAATATCAGTGTTTATAAGTTAAATAGGTTGATAGCTGGGGCATAGAGAGGGGTCTTTACCAGACTTAGGGATAGTGATGATAGTGGCTTCAAGGAACTCCTTTTTAAAGGAGTGTTGAAAAAAGCGGGAGAGAATGGGAATAAGCTCCTTTTTATAAGTTTTGTAAAATAACGCGGGTAATCCATCTGGACCGGGTGCCTTAAGTGGTTTTAGAGAATTGATTACCCGTTTAATTTCAAGCATAGATATTGGTGCTTTAAGAGAGTCCCATTGTTCATCTGTTAAGGTAGGATTAGGATTTTGAGGGTTTGCTGGATATTAGATAGTGCAGTAGCAGAGGGGGATTCTGAGGTCTGGATGTTGTAAAGCTCCTCATAATAAGAGGCACACATAGACCCTATTTGACTGGGTAGAGTGGAGGATCAACCGTTATGTTTTAGGATTTGTATTCGGGAGGCGCTTTCTCTGTGTCTGAGCTTATTCGCCAACATAGTGTCTGCCTTATTCCCTTTATGATAGAATAATTGTTTAAGTTTCAACAATTGCTGTTGTGTTCGTTTTAATTCTAAGGTGCAAATATGAGCTTTTAGGTCCTTAATGGCAATAGACTGCGCTGGGGAAGGAGAGAGCCGATTGAGTCTCTCTAATTCATTGAGCTTACTAAAGGCTTGTGAAAGGGGAAGCCCCCGGGCCTTCCTAAGTATGGCCTGCTTTCTTATTAATAATCCTCTAATTGAGGCTTTAATAGCCCCCCATAGGGTATCATCAGCTACTTCTTGAGTGTCATTCAAAGCGATAAGTTCCCTTAAGTCTGTCTCTAGTTCCTGTCGGAAGGGGATATCAGACAGTATAGCATGTGGCATAGACCACACTGGTGAATGTGGTGAAGAAAAAGAGTTGTAAACTGTAAGCGACACTTGGTCGTGGTCAGACCATGGGCATGCATGGATATTAGTATCCTTAACTTGATCTAGGGTCTGTGATTGGCTAAAAATGTAGTCTAATCTGGTGTAGGTTAGATGAGGGGGAGACAAATGCGTGTAGTCTCTGTCCATTGTATGGAAAGCTCGCCAAATGTCAAAGTATCCAAATTCAAATATGAGGGATCTAAATTTGTGTGAAAGAGTATCTAACCTTTGATCTTTAGGGTTTGGTTTATTAGATTTTTTTTATCTATTAGGGGATCCCAAATAAGGTTAAAGTCCCCACCCATGATAACTCTGTCTTGCTTATATTTATCCACTGTCTTTAATATTTTGCGTAGGCATTTACATTGACCTGAATTAGGGAGGTAAACCGAGATTAGCGTGTACATACATTGATTGAGTCTACAGTTAAGAATAATGTACCTAGCTTGGGGATCTACTTCTTGAAAAGTGATTTTGCACATCAGGTGCTTGTGTATGAGGATGGCAACACCTCTGGCTTTAGTAGTATAAGGGGCAAGGATTAAGGTAGTGTAGTGTTTAGAGAAAAGTGTGGGAATGTCACCAACCTTCCAGTGTGTTTCCTGTAGGAAGACAACATCAGGGTTTAAGTGCTTGAGTGATCTGAGGAAGACACTACGCTTACCAGGCAAATTTAACCCTCTCACATTATGTGTAATAAACTTTAAGGTGCCACTGTCAGCCATTTGGGTAATGTGGAAAGTACCATTGTGGTAGGAGCCTGAAGATGGGAGTAGGGAGAGAGAGGAAAATAAAGGTTAAGCACATATGAAATGAAATGTAAGTTTTACATAATGAATGAATAGTTGTTGTGGTGGAAATAGTCCACCAAAGTAAGCCCACCATAAGGGCTAAGGGGGGGGGGGAGAATACCAAGGTCTAATTTATAGACCAGGGCGATTTGACCAAAAAATATGAATAGCATTAAACAGTTAAATAATACAGTTAGCAGTATTTAAATAAAATAACACGAAATGCAGTATCGTATCTGAACAACTAGAATTAACAGCGACTATAATAACATGAATGAAATGAGATAGATACTCATCTTGTATCTGAGGACCCAGTTCAATGAAACACCGAATCCATGTACATGGTCATTTAGGGGACCACCTCCTGTGGGGGGTCAGGTGTTTTTGCCGTTTGGGCCTCTGCTCTTTGACTTGCCACTCAGGAGCCTTGGCTCTAAGCCTTGGCTGAGAAGATGAAGTTTGAGGGTTGCTTATAGGTGGGCGCAGGCCCCAGGACTCGAGAAGTGTGAAGCCTTGATTAAGGTTAACCACAGTATGAGAATGATTGTCCTTTGTGATGAAAATTTTAGTTGGAAAGCCCCATCTATATTTTATGCTCTCACGTCTCAGGACCTCTGTTATTGGGGAGAGCAGTCTCCTTTGTTGAAGAGTGTGTTGAGACAAGTCCTATAACAATTGAATGTTCTTGAATTTTTTCAGATAAGGGGGCCTTACTAAAGGCTGCCTGCAAAATCTGATCTTTGAGGCAATAGTTGTGGAAACATCTCTAGGTTTGTCAGATGAGAGTGATCTGGGTCTGAGGGCTCTGTGGCAGCGCTCTAGAGTGTTGGGAGTCATAGTTTATGTTCCCAGGAGTTCCTTGAATAGCTCTGAAAGGAAAGTCTGTAAATCAGTAGGTAAGACAGCCTCTGGAATACCTCGAAAGCTAACATTGCTGCGTCGCGATCTGTCCTCCAAATCGGCTAATTTGTGTTCCAGTTGTTAAATCTGATCAGCCATAGATTCGGAGTACGCCAAGAGATTAGTATGGTGGTTAGGTCATCCTGCTTGCGTTCCAAGGCATCAACCCGTTCCCCAATCTCAGAAATATCCTTCCAGAGCTCAGCTGAGCTGCAATGAATCTCTTGGGTGATTGAAAGGGTTTGGGCAGCCAACAGTTTCTGCATAGTTGTCTCTGTGAGATATTTAGAGGAGGTCACACAGGAATTGACCCTAGATTGAGAATCACCATCTTGGGAGTCTTGGTCAGCATGACTGGAGGCTGACTGAGACGGCACGCTGAAAGATGGAAGAGAAAAGTGATCTAGGACTGTCTTCTTAGCTTTATTCTGAGGCTTAGACTGTCTCCTGGCAGTGTGCAGCATTTTTAAACTTTAATAAATCAGATATCTCAAAACAAGAAACAGCAATATATACTTTCAAAATAAGCAGATAAGGGTCCCCAGATACCTATGAAAAAATCAGTTAAGCATTAGAGTACAGGTTAAGACATTAATTAGAAAATAGGCGAAACTCTGATATGCATAGACTGCTAAAGTGGGTCAACCGCCCCAGCCATACCAACTTTCCCGCTTACCACATCAGAGAGGAAAGAAACTCCTCACAGAATACCCAAAATGGCTAATTAGGTTAAACAACTGACGTGATAGCAAGAAAGCTCAGGGCAGAGAAGTTAAAGACAACACTATGTCTAGGGTTATGCACTCAAGAGGGAAAGCGGGGTGATTACAACAGCACTGATGCCCCGAAATCAAACCCTCACCTTAGGAAACATGGGGATATGACCCAAAGGAAGGGAGAGGGAAGTGGGAAGTGACCCACCCAGACAAGCTGGGCGGGAGCGGGAAGGTGAGGGGTGGTCGCACAGATGATGCACTTATAATATTACATGCTTGCTTTGTTCTGTATATTTGATAGGTTAATAGGGATGAGGGTGGGAGACAGGTATGTAATGTGAGAAACTAATCCTCCACTTTATCTTAAGAGTATTAAGCCAAGTATAGGTAACCCAATTGTAAATATTTAGGGCCAAGTTACGGGGCACAAATGTTTAGGGAGCTGTTGTGTTGGGCTAATAAGTAGAGAATGGTATCTGTTAGTTAGGTGTAGAGGAGGCAAGCAAACATAAAAACACTCACACTCACAATGCGGCGTAGAACAGGGCCTTTGGGATTAATCCTGTGCTGCCTATATGAGGGACATTATGGGTAGTATAGGGTTTAGGTTTCACTCGTGTCCCCGATGAAAACAGTGTCCCCAGAGTAGCCCACGTGATATATGTAAGCCAAACTGATCTCACCCGAACTTCAAAGAAGAGGAGCCTCGCACCAGAACCTCCTGCTGGCTCAGCGCCCCTCGCAGGAGCGTGCACCTAGGATGGCCAGCTGAGCACCAACATTGGAAATGTTGAGGCGGCCCCTTCTACTCTTAGACTGCAGTCACCTCCGATAGTGGGCTCCTAACTTCAGCAGGAACAATATGGCCGCGGTTCGCGCCAAAAGGGCTAAGGGTGAGTGCACAGACTTCCGTTTGCCTCCTTCTTCATCCACAGGATCCACCGGCTGCCCCTTAACACTTCTCGCCACCCTTCTGTGAACAATGTGGTGTAGGCTGGGTATCTTGGTGGCCAGTCAATACCAGATTACAGTTTGGGGCACTCAAGTGGGACAAGGGACCCCACAGTCACACCAGGTTGGCTACAGGCCGCCTTACTTAAGCCAGATTGCAGCTATGGCTCAGTTCTTCAGCTCCGGAGTGGATCCCCGACCCTCCGGAGCCTGCTGCAAGATGTCTCTGCTTCGCAAACAGCTGAATCTAGCCCAGGCGGCGATTACCCAATCTCTTATTCAAAAAGCTGGTTATAAATGCGTGAGTTGTGGGTATGATATAGAACTCACTGAAAATAAAATTTGGGCAGCAAAAAAGTATTTTTAAAGTACTTTTAACAAATATGATCCAGGAGCTCTAAAGGAATGCTTCAGACCAGCATAACAGTTAGCTCCGCCCCCCCCCCCATTAAATTTAAGTTTAATTGCTATAAACACTTAAAGGGACAGTCTACTCCAAATGTTTAATTGTTTAAAAAGATAGATAACGCCTGTACTACCAATTCCCCAGATTTGCATAACCAATAGTATTATATTAATATATTTTATAACATCTAAAACTCTAAATCACTGCCTGTTTTTAAGCCCCTGTACGCCACCTTTATCTCAGACTGGTCCTAACACCACAATAATTTGCCTTTGTGGGCTGAATCTTTCCTGATTTACTTTATACCATAGATGAGACTCCCTGGCTTTATATACTCTAGTAAAAATACTCTTAAAAACATGGGCACTTTAAGTCATTAAACTTTACAATTATGCTTCTTTTTTAAAATACTTACCTTTTTGTCACTGTAAACACACCAACGATCCTCCTCCCGCATTTCCTTCAGTATTGAGCAGATCGATGATGAATCTGGCTTCCTCCAATCATTGTGTGCCCCCTTTGGTGTCCAGCTTGTTAGGCATGCAACGTTTGGAGGAAGCCGGATCGTCATCGATATGCTAAATACTGAAGGAGATGCAGGATCGTTGGTAAGTTTACCGTTTGAAAAAGGTAAATATTTAAAAAAAGAACAGTAATTGTAAAGTTTAATGACTTAAAGTGTCCATGTTTTTAAGAGTATTTTTATATACTGGGCTTTAAATCTTTTAACTTTACAATCACTTTAAGGATCCCTGCTCCTGGCAAAAATATTAGCCTTGTAGGTTTACTGCATTTTATTTTGCTAGACACAAATAATTTCTCCACACAGTTATACTTAAAGGGACACTGAACCCAATTTTTTTCTTTCGTGATTCAGATAGAGCATGCAATTTTAAGCAACTTTATAATTTACATCCATTATCAAATTTTCTTCATTCTCTTGCTATCTTTATTTGAAAAAGAAGGCATCTATGCTAATGAGCCAGCAAATTGTTGGTTCAGAACCATGGACAGCACTTGTTTATTGGTGCTGTCCAATCAGCAAGGACAACCCAGGTTGTTCACCAAAAATGGGCCGGCATCTAAACTTACATTCTTGCTTTTCAAATAAACATACCAAGAGAATGAAGAAAATTTGATAATAGTAGTAAATTAGAAAGTTGCTTAAAATTGCCTGCTCTATCTGAATCACGAAATAAAACATTTGGGTTCAGTGTCCCTTTAAGGTGCAGCAGAAAAAGTAGCTCAGTGTGTGATATATTAAAACAAAAGCCTTGGTTAACATCTTATTAAAAACACAGTAAAATTGGATGTGTTTCTTATGAAAAGCTTTTTTTAAAAAAAAATATTATCTATTGCCAAAAACTTATAACAACATTTCAGGACTACTTTAGCCCCACCCAGTCAAGAGCATTGTTTGTGTATGATACAGGGCCAGCCCTGCCTCTCACTGACTTTCTGTGTCTTTTAGCCGTATCATGGGCAGTCCCAACCCTCACCTTATTCCTCTAAGCTGACCCAGGGAAGTGTCCTATCCTCAGCATTGCTTCAAAATCATTCCTCCTCACAATCACCTAGATTTAGAGTTTTGCGGCCAAAGGGGTGCGTTAGCTACGCGTGTTTTTTTTCCCCTGCACATTTTAAATAACACTGGTATTTAGAGTTCTCTGAAGGGTTGCGTTAGGCTCCAAAAGGGAGCATAGAGCATAATTTACCGCCACTTCAACTCTAAATACCAGCATTGCTTACGGTAGCGGCCAGCTGGAAAAACGTGCTCGTGCATGATTCCCCCATAGGAAACAATGGGGCATTTTGAGCTGAAAAAAAAACCTAGCACCTGCAAAAAAGCAGCGTTCAGCTCCTAACGCAGCCCCATTGTTTCCTATGGGGAAACACTTCCTAAGTCTGCACCTAACACCCTAACATGAACCCCAAGTCTAAACACCCCTAATCTTACACTTATTAACCCCTAATCTGCTGCCCCCGCTATCGCTGACCCCTGCATTATATTATTAACCCCTAATCTGCCGCTCCGCACACCGCCGCAACCTACATTATCCCTTTGAACCCCTAATCTACTGCCCACAACATCACCGACCCCTATATTATATTTATTAACCCCTAATCTGCCGCCCCAATGTCGCCGCTACCTTACCTACACTTATTAACCCCTAATCTGCCGACTGGACCTCGCTGCCACTATAATAAATGTATTAACCCCTAAACCGCCGAACTCCTATCTCGCAACCCCTATAATAAATTTTATTAACCCCTAATCTGCCCTCCCTAACATCTTTGACACCTAACTTCAAGTATTAACCCCTAATCTGCCGACTGGACCTCGCCGCTACTATAATAAATGTATTAACCCCTAAAGCTAAGTCTAACCCTAACACTTACACCCCCCTAAGTTAAATATAATTTAAATCTAACAAAATAAATTAAATCTTATTAAATAAATTAATCCTATTTAAAGCTAAATATTTACCTGTAAAATAAATCCTAATATAGCTACAATATATAACGAATAATTATATTGTAGCTATTTTAGCATTTATATTTATTTTACAGGCAACTTTGTATTTATTTTAACTATTTAATAGTTACCTAGTTAAAATAATTACCAAATTAACTGTAAAATAAATCCTAACCTGAGTTACAATTAAACCTAACACTACACTATCAATAAATAAATTAAATAAATTAACTACAAGTACCTACAATTACCTACAATTAAATAAACTAAACTAAATTACAAAAAAAAAAAAAACACTAAATTACAAAAAATAAAAAAAGATTACAAGAATGTTAAGCTAATTACACCTACTCTAACCCCCCTAAAAAAATAACAAAGCCCCCCAAAATAAAAAATGCCCTACCCTATTCTAAAATAAAAAGTTAACAGCTCTATTACCTTACCAGCCCTTAAAAGGGCTTTTTGCGGGGCATGCCCCAAAGAAATCAGCTCTTTTGCCTGTAAAAAAAATACAATACCACCCCCCAACATTACAACCCACCACCCACATACCCCTCATCCAATATGCTGCGCAAGAGTTCAGTTAATGTTCCTGTAGAGATAATTATATTCCAAACAAGAAGTCCAGGATGAAATGAGTCTAAACAGTATTCCAAGCCAGAGAAGGCAATGTCAGAGGTGCGGTGCTCAGTGTCAGGAGCGTGAGTACCAGATACAGCGTGTGCTGCCTGCTGGAGTCCAGGCTGTAAGTACTGTAAGTAGCGTGAAACAGAGTGTATTGGGACAGGACTTCAGCAGCACAGGTAAGGGGACAATACATTATTTTAGCACCGCTATCAAACAGATTCAGTACAGATCAGTGATCTGCTAACATATGATTTTATTGTGAGTTTGGATCCATCGAACCTTGCTGCAGGAGTCAGTACACCTATCCGCCTACTACACATTTCCACCCACAGTTACTGGAGCACACATTCTATATGCAACACTGGGGATTTCTTAGTTTGTGAACCGCTCTGCTACTGAGCATTTTTTTTTAGTTCCATACTTAAAAAGTCCCCCTTGAGGAAACCGGCGCATTGCGCATGCGTTAAACACGGGAACCCGCAAGATAGACTTAATTCATTCAGTGGAAGCTGGAGTGATGTCAGGAAAAGAGGGGTCAGGCGGCCATTTCAAAATGGCCAGAGGAATACTAGTAAGTTTTTTTACCTGCAAAATATATTTACATTAAAATTGGGCTACAGTTTGCTGTACAAATCGTTAAATACATTATCTGAATAAGTTATAATAATCTTTGGGTTGACTCTCCCTTTAAGTCAAGTGAATATTCTTTGATTCAGACTTACCAATATTGAAATAAGACAATCACAGATAAGCAGCTCATATTGATAGTGCCTGTTGTCTGTGGGTGCCTGTTTCTGTTCCATTGCAGATGTCTGGGTTAGTCTGTGTGTGCTTTGGGTGCCTGTGATTTTAATATGTAGTTATTCTTTATTTAGATATGAACTTCTATAGCTTCTGGAGTTTTTTTAATTACATTTTTCTATTTAATGTCAACAACTTTACAAAATGCAGTAACAGAAAAGTGTTGTTTTTGTAAATCAAACCAGTACATTATAATTGTCAGTTTTGGGGGTATAGTTAAAAACAAAAGCGGGGTAGGAGTTGGCTGTTCTGCCTTGAAAATGCCTGGGACTACTAATTTTGGCCCAGTCCAGCCCTGTTTATCATCTTACAATAATGTTAAAGATCTAACTTTTATTAAAGCTTCACTTTCATGGGGGGAAAAAACATTTTATAAAGTAATAGCATTTATTTGAGAAATAATGATATTGAAATGTTGTAAATTTGTAGCATTAGTATTTTGTTTAGCAGATATTCCTTACTAAATGAAAAGAAATGGCATATCACAATCATAAAAGATAGTGCCTATTCAATTTGTGGAGATTCACTCAACAACTAATTGACAAGTCAAATGCAAAAGATTCTCCACTAGGGGGCAATCAACCATGTTTTTGGCAGCAAAAAAGGAAGCAAGCAGCTTTATAAGTTTCAAGTTTTGATGTTTACTGTGCTTTCAGTCAGGCAAAAACCTTACAAAGAATATAATAATAACAGACAAACTAATTCATGAATTCATTAATTAATATAGTCCCTGGTGTCCTGCTTTTAATTGATGTGATGCTGCCATATCCACGCAAGGAATGTGGTTCTGCCACATTTGCTTGCAATGTTTCTACATTTGATAAGCCAGAAAGGCTCACTGAAAACAAAACTTTTTATGTAGTTAAAGTGCCATAAAACAGGTTGAGATCTGTGTATATCCTTAACAGGCTAATTAATTTAAAATAGTTTGCATAAAAAAATTGTTTAAAAATTACTGGCAAGTATTTTAACCCCTTAACGACCAAGGACGTACAGGGTACGTCCTACAAAAACTGTTAGTTAATGACCAGTTTTTAAACAAAAAAAAATTGTTAGTTAATGACCAGCACTTTTTTTAAGCAAACTGGGTACTGGCAGACAGCTGCCAGTACCCGGGATGGCAGCAAATAGGTAGAGGGGGAGGGTTAGAGAGCTGTTTGGGGGGGATTAGGGAGGTTGGGGGCTAAGGGGACAAAGGGGATCCCAGGAAAGCATTTACAACCATTTGTTCCATAATTGCACAAGCTGTTTGTAAATAATTTCAGTGAGAAACCTAAAGTTTGTGAAAAAGTTTGTGAAAAAGTTAACTATTTTTTTTTTTATTTGATCGCATTTGGCGGTGAAATGGTGGCATGAAATATACCAAAATGTGCCTAGATCAATACATTGGGTTGTCTACTAATATATATATATATATATATATATATATATATTTATATACATGTCAAGGGTTATTCAGGGATTCCTGACAGATATCAGTGTTACAATGTAACTATCACTAATTTTGAGTGCTACTTGTATTTATTGCGCTATAGCTTGCAAAAAAAGGAAAAAAAATGTAAACATTGGGTATTTCTAAACTCAGGGAAAAAAATTAGAAACTATTTAGAATGAGATTTTTTTGGTGGTTGTAGATTTGTAACAGATTTTGGGGTCAAAGTCGGAAAAAGTGTGTTTTTTTCTTTTTTCATCATATTTTATAACTTTTTTATAGTGAATTATAAGATATGATGAAAATAATGGTATCTTTAGAAAGTCAATTTGATGGCGAGAAAACGGTATATAATATGTGTGGGTACAGTAAATGAGTAAGAGGAAAATTACATCTAAACACAAACACCGCAGAAATGTAAAAATAGCCTTGGTCCCAAATGGTAAGAAAATTAAAAAGTGCTGTGGTTACTAAGGGGTTTCAAATAATTTTCAAAAATAAGCAAAATGAATTACATAGCTAAGCTGCCTGGAGCAGCTAACTCCACCCCTCTTATCAGTGTTTAGACACAGGCATTGTATTTCAACTGAGTTCACAGCTTCTAGGCATGCTCCAGCAGATAATCCCTATTCACTTTTGAATTCTACCAAAAGCTCAATAAACATACATACAGCCATAAAAGGAATTGTGTGGGGGGAGTTAGAGCTTTACAATTCAGAAACTAAAAAGAAAGGGTTAATGCAGTATAAATTTGCAGGTAAAGTAATTAAAGTACATATTATATTATTTTGTCTCTATCCCAACTTGGTTTATGACCCTTTAAAGGGACAATAACGTATATATATATAAATATATATATATTTATATATATATATATATACTCAGTGGTGTATTGTTGCTATGCTGATCCCTTTAATGTGTTCTCAATTATCCATTTTACCTGCTAAGGTGTATTAAATTATTTACAAATAGCTTCTTTATACTGTTACAGCTCCTTTTTTTGATGACACTGCCACCAATACTTAAAATTGCAATACTGGAGGGGGCACTTCCAGGCAGCAGCCATGAACAGTCGCATTGCTGCATGCTGCTACAGCTTTTCACTAAAAAAATTGAAAATTCAGCGCTTTAGCTGCTTGATACATGCCAAAATCTTACGAGAACTGATTTATCTCTTGGAAGCTATGATTGACGTCCCTGAAACTACGAGAATTGCTGCTGGCATCAGTGCCCGGAGCCGTCACAAGATCTTGGCCTCTAATATACCACCCGGCAGGGCGCCTCTGGCCCTGTCGTTAAGCAGCACTATGTGTGCTTTGTGTAAGAAATTACCTACTCCTGAGGTTATACATGCATGCTGGTTCTACACAGTTTACCATGGAGACCGCTAGGTCTATCATTGACAACATACAACGACTGCTGGAAGGCTACCTAACCGCATTTGAAATCCAGTATGCCGGCACTGGTGCTCCTGTACAGCCTATCTCAATAGACCCAACCTTACATTGCAAAGGGGGTGGTAGCGCCTTGGAGACTGGGTGTCCGCTACTCACCTGTATTGGACCGTTAACAGACCCTTTGGTTGATCCAGTGGAATCAGAGGGCAGATGCACTAGAGAACACCATGGGGCATCATGTACACCTAACGGATGCAAAGAAATCCTTCACTGTGAGTCGTCTTCTCTTCATGCTGACACAAGAGGTCCAGACACCCGGACCTATTGACATCCCCGTTGGAGCTAATGTACAAACCACCAGAGGTACTTTGCTAACGCCACCAATCTTATTTAGACCCTATCCTGCACAGCCGGGATGTCATCTCGCAATTTCCCCCCACGCGGCCCGGTTGCAGGCGGCTGCAGCGGTAACAAGATGGCAGCCAGTGAAAACAGCTTGTAGAATTTGCTTCATCCTTGTTGCTTCTTGCAAGCGAGCCGTGAAATCAGGAATTGGGTAATGTGAACCTATTTACTCACTGATATCAGACACCTCACAGTTGTCTCACTGGGGTGTATCTCACACAGAGATATCAGTTAACTTTGCCAAGAACTGCGTTCATTTATTAGACTTTAATTGTTATATTAGGTATTATATTTTCATATATCTTTATAGTCATAATCAATAGTTTCTATTAACATCTATTAATATCTCTTGTTGCAAGCTGAGTAACTGGACTAAACGCAGGAGACACCTAAAGACTTTCTTGACTTAAATCCCCAGGCTAATGCTTTGTCTGTTTATGAACCTAAAGGTGAACCTTTATGTAGGGAATTTCAATCTTACACAACATGCAGGTATAGGAGCCGCTAATATTCTAACCACTGTGGTTCTTTATCTTATTAATATGTTACTCACTGCTATATGGTCTGGGGACCCTTACTATATAAACTAAAACACTACAACTTTCATGTAAGGTGAGTCAGCACAATTAAACATATAAGTAGGCATTTGCTCCACGGGGTATACACAATCCTTGAGGGGTGTGAGTATTTCCTGCCTGCGGCCAAGGCAGAAATCTCCGTTCACATTGCAATAGGTAAAACTAAGCAACTTCGACCCCTCACCGCATACCTACTTTACAAATGATCTAATTAGCCTACTTAACATTGTAATGGTAAGTGATATGCTAGTAATGCCCCCTACCACAGATCTATACCTCATATACTCTGTGCTTTAGATCCCAACCATTTACAGTGACACATGCCTCTGCTTATAGGTTCAGATTGTTAAAATTTGTTAAGCTAAGTTCCTATGCCCCAGAATTGGGGATACTATTTGTATTTACTCTTGATGTTATCTATCTATTGTTCAATTCTTGGGCTCTTAACCTATTTACTAGCAGTTCTCTAATATTTGACCTGCATAATAAATTAAGTATGTATATAATTATAAGCCCTATATTTCCCATTAGTTCCCAACTCTTATCTGAGAGTTTATAGTTAACCATGCTTGATATGATTAGATCTACTGATCATCCTCTGTGAGATAGCTTTGGCTTGCCTATTTATTGGAGTATTTATACTTTGTATGATATTCAAGAATATAGCCCCCTATTCCACGCATTGTGGCAAAATCGTAACTGGACAAGCACAAGCTCCTTTTAGGCAACATATGGCAATATACCCATGTGTCTCAACAAAGTTCATAAGTTCCGGGCCTCTGCTGGCGAGCTCATTCCATTTCATTACTGTTTAATTCACCAGCATACTCTATTAAAATAATACCTGAGGTCTAAATAATGAGATCCACAAGTGGGCTCCTCTCTTTCAAATAGGCTTCGGTCCATGTTATTACCCCACAAAGTATGAGGTCCAAAAGTGGCCTCCTGTTTAATATAGAAGGCTTAGGTAGATATTGGCATGTGTTTTTCTATAGCAAATGTTCCTTTGCAGAGCTAAATAGTAGACATCATTTACTGCATACAAACTTTTATTTTGAATTTTAAATTATGTCCTTTGATGTAGCAGATGTTGCTAATCGCATATGCCTTTTTTAATATGTAAATCATAAGATGTATCTTGCTATAAGTCCTGAAGGAATACGACTATGCAAGGCTATAGATTTATATGTGTACCAAAACTTGTGTTTTCCTTTTAATGTGTTTTCCTTTTCTTTTCCCTCTGCAGCATTTGCTTCTTTTCAGCGCTTTATATCATACAGATAGTAGACGTTGCCTGTTACATGTCAACGTCTAGTCTGTAATCCACATCATGCTCTTTGATATAGTGGATATTGTTAATTGCATATGCCTTATTAATATGTAATTTATGTGATGTACCTTGCCATAAGTCCTTTCTTGGAACGCAACCATGCATTGTTATGCAATGGTATTATATTCTCTATGGCCTAGATTTGGAGTTCGGCGGTAAAAGGGCTGCTAACGCTCCGCGGGCTTTTTTCTGGCCGCACCATAAATTTAACTCTGGTATCGAGAGTTTAATCAAATGCTGCGTTAGGCTCCAAAAAAGGAGCGTAGAGCATTTTTACCGCAAATGCAACTCTCGATACCAGAGTTGCTTACGGACGCGGCCGGCCTCAAAAACGTGCTCGTGCACGATTCCCCCATAGGAAACAATGGGGCTGTTTGAGCTGAAAAAAAACCTAACACCTGCAAAAAAGCAGCGTTCAGCTCCTAACGCAGCCCCATTGTTTCCTATGGGGAAACACTTCCTACGTCTGCACCTAACACTCTAACATGTACCCCGAGTCTAAACACCCCTAACCTTACACTTATTAACCCCTAATCTGCCGCCCCCGCTATCGCTGACCCCTGCATATTTTTTTAAACCCCTAATCTGCCGCTCCGTAAACCGCCGCCACCTACGTTATCCCTATGTACCCCTAATCTGCTACCCCTAACACCGCCGACCCCTATATTATATTTATTAACCCCTAACCTGCCCCCCACAACGTCGCCGACACCTGCCTACACTTATTAACCCCTAATCTGCCGAGCGGACCTGAGCGCTACTATAATAAATGTATTAACCCCTAATCCGCCTCACTAACCCTATCATAAATAGTATTAACCCCTAATCTGCCCTCCCTAACATCGCCGACACCTAACTTCAATTATTAACCCCTAATCTGCCGACCGGAGCTCACCGCTATTCTAATAAATGTATTAACCCCTAAAGCTAAGTCTAACCCTAACACTAACACCCCCCTAAGTTAAATATAATTTAAATCTAACGAAATAAATTAACTCTTATTAAATAAATTATTCCTATTTAAAGCTAAATACTTACCTGTAAAATAAATCCTAACCTAAGTTATAATTAAACCTAACACTACCCTATCAATAAAATAATTAAATAAACTACCTACAATTACCTACAATTAACCTAACACTACACTATCAATAAATTAATTAAACACAATTCCTACAAATAAATACAATTAAATAAACTATCTAAAGTACAAAAAATAAAAAAGAACTAAGTTACAGAAAATAAAAAAATATTTACAAACATAAGAAAAATATTACAACAATTTTAAACTAATTACACCTACTCTAAGCCCCCTAATAAAATAACAAAGCCCCCCAAAATAAAAAATTCCCTACCCTATTCTAAATTAAAAAAGTTACAAGCTCTTTTACCTTACCAGCCCTGAACAGGGCCCTTTGCGGGGCATGCCCCAAGAATTTCAGCTCTTTTGCCTGTAAAAAAAAACATACAATACCCCCCCCCCAACATTACAACCCACCACCCACATACCCCTAATCTAACCCAAACCCCCTTAAAGAAACCTAACACTAAGCCCCTGAAGATCTTCCTACCTTGTCTTCACCATACCAGGTTCACCGATCCGTCCTGGCTCCAACATCTTCATCCAACCCAAGCGGGGGTTGGCGATCCATAATCCGGTCCAGAAGAGGCTCCAAAGTCTTCCTCCTATCCGGCAAGAAGAGGACATCCGGACCGGCAAACATCTTCTCCAAGCGGCATCTTCGATCTTCTTCCATCCGGAGCGAAGCGGCAGGATCCTGAAGACATCCAGCGCGGAACATCCATCCGGACCGACGACTGAACGACGAATGACTGTTCCTTTAAGGGACGTCATCCAAGATGGCGTCCCTCGAATTCCGATTGGCTGATAGGATTTTATCAGCCAATCGGAATTAAGGTAGGAATTTTCTGATTGGCTGATGGAATCAGCCAATCAGAATCTAGTTCAATCCGATTGGCCGATCCAATCAGCCAATCAGATTGAGCTCGCATTCTATTGGCTGATCGGAACAGCCAATAGAATGCGAGCTCAATCTGATTGGCTGATTGGATCAGCCAATCGGATTGAACTTGATTCTGATTGGCTGATTCCATCAGCCAATCAGAAAATTCCTACCTTAATTCCGATTGGCTGATAGAATCCTATCAGCCAATCGGAATTCGAGGGACGCCATCTTGGATGACGTCCCTTAAAGGAACAGTCATTAGTCGTTCAGTCGTCGGTCCGGATGGATGTTCCGCGCTGGATGTCTTCAGGATCCTGCCGCTTCGCTCCGGATGGAAGAAGATCGAAGATGCCGCTTGGAGAAGATGTTTGCCGGTCCGGATGTCCTCTTCTTGCCGGATAGGAGGAAGACTTTGGAGCCTCTTCTGGACCGGATTATGGATCGCCAACCCCCGCTTGGGTTGGATGAAGATGTTGGAGCCAGGACGGATCGGTGAACCTGGTATGGTGAAGACAAGGTAGGAAGATCTTCAGGGGCTTAGTGTTAGGTTTCTTTAAGGGGGTTTGGGTTAGATTAGGGGTATGTGGGTGGTGGGTTGTAATGTTGGGGGGGGGTATTGTATGTTTTTTTTTACAGGCAAAAGAGCTGAAATTCTTGGGGCATGCCCCGCAAAGGGCCCTGTTCAGGGCTGGTAAGGTAAAAGAGCTTGTAACTTTTTTAATTTAGAATAGTGTAGGGAATTTTTTATTTTGGGGGGCTTTGTTATTTTATTAGGGGGCTTAGAGTAGGTGTAATTAGTTTAAAATTGTTGTAATATTTTTCTTATGTTTGTAAATATTTTTTTATTTTCTGTAACTTAGTTCTTTTTTATTTTTTGTACTTTAGCTAGTTTATTTAATTGTATTTATTTGTAGGAATTGTGTTTAATTAATTTATTGATAGTGTAGTGTTAGGTTAATTGTAGGTAATTGTAGGTAGTTTATTTAATTATTTTATTGATAGGGTAGTGTTAGGTTTAATTATAACTTAGGTTAGGATTTATTTTACAGGTAAATTTGTTATTATTTTAACTAGGTAACTATTAAATAGTTCTTAACTATTTAATAGCTATTGTACCTGGTTAAAATAATTACAAAGTTGCCTGTAAAATAAATATTAATCCTAAAATAGCTATAATATAATTATAATTTATATTGTAGCTATATTAGGATTTATTTTACAGGTAAGTATTTAGCTTTAAATAGGAATAATTTATTTAATAAGAGTTAATTTATTTCGTTAGATTTAAATTATATTTAACTTAGGGGGGTGTTAGTGTTAGGGTTAGACTTAGCTTTAGGGGTTAATACATTTATTAGAATAGCGGTGAGCTCCGGTCGGCAGATTAGGGGTTAATAATTGAAGTTAGGTGTCGGCGATGTTAGGGAGGGCAGATTAGGGGTTAATACTATTTATGATAGGGTTAGTGAGGCGGGTTAGGGGTTAATAACTTTATTATAGTAGCGCTCAGGTCCGCTCGGCAGATTAGGGGTTAATAAGTGTAGGCAGGTGTCGGCGACGTTGAGGGGGGCAGATTAGGGGTTAATAAATATAATATAGGGGTCGGCGATGTTAGGGGTAGCAGATTAGGGGTACATAGGGATAACGTAGGTGGCGGCGATTTGCAGTCGGAAGATTAGGGGTTAATTATTTTAAGTAGCTTGCGGCGACGTTGTGGGGGGCAAGTTAGGGGTTAAGAAATATAATATAGGGGTCGGCGGGGTTAGGGGCAGCAGATTAGGGGTACATAAGTATAACGTAGGTGGCGGTCGGCAGATTAGGGGTTAAAAATTTAAATAGAGTGGCGGCGATGTGGGGGGACCTCGGTTTAGGGGTACATAGGTAGTTTATGGGTGTTAGTGTACTTTAGGGTACAGTAGTTAAGAGCTTTATAAACCGGCGTTAGCCAGAAAGCTCTTAACTCCTGCTATTTTCAGGCGGCTGGAATTTTGTCGTTAGAGCTCTAACGCTCACTTCAGAAACGACTCTAAATACCAGCGTTAGAAAGATCCCATTGAAAAGATAGGCTACGCAAATGGCGTAGGGGGATCTGCGGTATGGAAAAGTCGCGGCTGAAAAGTGAGCGTTAGACCCTTTAATCACTGACTCCAAATACCAGCGGGCGGCCAAAACCAGCGTTAGGAGCCTCTAACGCTGGTTTTGACGGCTACCGCCGAACTCCAAATCTAGGCCCAAGTATGCCAAAAAAAATAAATAGTTGCAGTAAAAAAAAATTAAAAATGCAATACTGTAATACTGGCTACAGAAAAGCTATGCAATCAAAAGGCAACAAAATAAATCAAAGTGGGTGTGAGAGAGCCTAGTCCATTTCAAAGGTTTTTCCTGCAGGAGCTCTTAATAGAATAATCAGCTGCTTAATGATATGCAAACAATAGTGTAACGATACTGTAACAATGAAATGTCCTAGCAAATTATAGTATTTTTGCTTTGCAGTCTCTTTAACCTAGTCTATTGTTGAAAAATATTAAAGGTGCTGGGAATTTTCAATGTACTATAACATAATGCAATTCAAACTCTTAAGTACACCAAGATGGCCAAAGCATCTGTATGCAATATAATAAATTACATTAAACAGGCAGGTTCTACTTATTTATAGAAATGCAGCAACATCTGTCTATGCCTGACATCTACACACATTATTTACGATTCCTCTACAGATGCTGCAGTCTGTCAAATGATTAAGTTCCTAATGGATTCATCTTCTATTTCTTGGGTCTGAATATGAGAGAACTTTACAGTTTCTCTATCAGCAAATTATTTAGCAGATGCTTTGTTTTCCTTTAGTTTTATCTGAGATGTGTATTTACATGCAAGATTTATCTAGACATTCAATAAAGTATCATTTCATAATTCATAAACATGTTATTATTGACAAAAATATATATATTTTTACTGATAAAAATGAATTTGTTTTGGATAATAAATACATTTAGATATTGTATGTATGTACCCACAATTGATAATTTCATAGCGGAATGCTGACCATTTACATAGGGTTAATTTAAGTAGATTAATATTAGTTGCTTAAAGAATCATTAAATAAAGTAGAATTTCATAATCAAAAAGTGCATAATAAAAAGACAATGCAATAACACTAAGGGGTATATTTAACAATGTTCGAGAAGACATGATACGAAGTAGTGTATCATGTCCGCCGCACATCGATAAATGCCAATAGCATACACTGTTGGCATTTATCATTGACAAGAACTGCTGGTGCAATGCCGCCCCCTGCAGATTCACGGTCAGCCGCTACCAAGGGGTGTCAATCAACACAATCCTTTTCGATCGGGTTGATTTCTGTCCGCCGCCTCAGAGCAGGCGGACAAGTTATGGAGCAGCGGTCTTTAGACCGCTGCTTCATAACTTCTGTTTCCAGGGAGCCTGAAGGCTCGCCGGAAACACGGGGCATCAAGCTCCATACGGAGCTTGATAAATTGACCCCTAACTCTGAATTTTAAATGCTCAATAGATTTTTTCTAGCAAATTTCAAAATGTCCTTTAATGTGCCAGCATCCTGTATAATGTGACAGCCATCACCCAATTATAGACTCATATACATATACACTGTAAACTCTTGCACATACTCAGTAGTAGTTGGTGCCTCAGAAATATGTCTATATAAAAAGATGGAGGTAAATTGTAACGTCTCTTAAAACTGCTTGCTCTATCTGAATCATGAAAGTTTAATTTTGAATTCAGTGTCCTTTTTTACACGATTATTCAAAAGTGACAGAAATTGTTATATAAATGTGTTAAAATAATACAAGCACGTATAAGAGGATACACATGAAATACTTTGTTCTTCAGTTTCTCAAATAATGGATGCCAGTACCTCAAAAAGAGGGAATAGAAGAGAATAGTGCCCTTTAATCTTAACAAAACATCTCTTACAGTAGTGCTACATTACTCACATATTTAAGAGCTTTTAAAGAAACTTTATTGTAAATCTACAGTGATGTGATATGTTCACACCAAGCACTTCTTCTATATAATATTCAGTAACAAGACACCTAAAAGGGGAGAGAGAGAAAATATAGTGCAGTCCTGTTGGATATTTCACTTTGAGTAGCCTCTATTTGGTTAACTTGCGTGTGTTTGAGCTTTGAAACAAGCTCAATCATATAAACATGATGTTGTGATTAGCCCACAACCAGCTAAACAACCAACAGTGCAGATAAAATATATGTATTAAAACATATTATAAACATTCCTTATCATAGGTGCATCCGTATATTAAAAGTGGAAAGGGGAAACAAAGTCCAAAATCCCTTACCAGGGATACAACAAATCCCATTCAAGTCCCACTTTGCACCTCACAGTACTTTAGGAATCTTTAAAAGGTAATCTGATGCGTGTTTTTCTGTGTATAAAGGCTTTTTCAAGAATAACTTTCTTCTCTATTCTATCCTTTAAACTCTGCTGGTTCCTCCCTATTTGATCTCCTCTGTGTTGGTTTGTCGCCAAATCTGCTGTATTCTGGCCGGAAGTTTGATGAGATTACTTCCGGTACAGGTGGCTAACAAATAAAAATCTGAAAAGCTTCTACAAGTGTAGAATGTGTAATTGATGTACTCAAAATAAATATGAAAAGGAACAAATTGAGCGATTTAAATCAAAAGTGATACAATGTGAAACAATTCATTACATGTTAAACAAAAAAATGTCTATGTTCTGCAGTGCCCAATTGGATTGCAGTATGTGGGTCGCACAATACACCTCCTTAAGGTAAGGATTGCGGAAAATATTTATAATATAGATAAGGGATAAAAAAATACCCCCAGTCCTTAAATTTCATGGGGATTGCCAAAGTAACACCATATTGGAGAGGGGGGTGATACGTTAAATACATTGAAGAAGCTAAAAATTAGATGGATCTTTCAATTGGATAGTCTGATACCGAAAGGTTTAAATAAGGGATTTGAAATCTTTCCTTTTTTATTAATTTTATTGGTTAAAATTTTATTTGTGAAATAGATATCAATACTTAGTTGTTAGTATGCTTGAATTTATTAGAAAGATCGTAGTAATTTAAAGGACCAGTAAACACAGTAGATTTGCATAATCAACAAATGCAAGATATCAAGACAATGCAATAGCATTTACTCTGAATTTCAAATGAGTTGTAGATTTTTTTCTAACAAATTTCAGTTATGTATATTTCTACTCCCCCTGTACCATAAGATAGCAATCAGCAAATCACAAATGCATACACGTATAGTCTGTGAATTCTTGTACATGCTCAGTAGGAGCTGGTGACTCAAAAAGTATAAATATAAAAGACTGTGCACATTTTTTCTAATGGAAGTAAATTGGAAAGTAGTTTAAAATGACATGCTGTATCTGAATCATAAAAATGTAATTTGCCCTAAGCGTCCCTTTAAGGAGTATTCAAATGGAGTGACATATAGTCTCTCTAAATGAGATTATTGGTAGTAAGATATGTTATGTCCCCTTTTTAATACAGTGAATAAAACTCATAAAGTTATACATTATATGATGTGATATACAAATTTTAATAAATGTATGCATTTTTTTAGATATATATGATTATTTGGATATTCCATAAATAGTTTTTAAAGATTATGGTATAAGAGATCTTTCTAGATTATTTTTATACTGTTAATGCAAAACATTAAGTTATACCTCCGTAATAATCTCCATCTGATGACTGAACTACAAAAATGGTGGATATTAAGGACTACAACCAATATGGCGCTCTTTGCAAAAACAGGGAGTGATGTAAGCTTTACCGGTATCGGAAGTGACGTCATTAAACATCTGGGTGGAATACAGCAGATTGGGGGCCAAACACAGAGGAGATCCAATAGGGAGAAGCCAGCAGAGTATAAAGGTTAGAATAGAGGAAGAAATGGTTATCCTTAAAAAATCCATTTTACGTGACGAAACACGTGTCTGTTTAACTTTTAAACGTTCCTAAGGTCCTGTGAGGTGCAAATTGTGACTTGAGTGGGACTTGTATCCCTGGTAAGGGATTTTGGACATTGTATTACCTTTCCTCTTTGAATACACTGATGTACCTATGATAGGTTTTATACGTGGTCGAGTAAGTGCACAAGTATGGGTGTTAGGTTTTGTTAAAGTTTTCACACTCCATTGAAGTCTATGGGAGAAGAAATTAGCACACACAAAGTTTTTACTTTCAACTTTTAATATGAGGGCAACCCGACATGCGCAAAAAGCCTATGGCTAGCAAAGTAAACATGTTAGCAGGAGCGCTAAATAGCGCTCCACTCCTAATCTAGCCATTTACTGGAATATTCCTTCCCTCAGCATTTTGTATTTAATTATATTAGTTTGTAGTAAAAAAAATCACATTGATGTTATAAACGGAACCTACAACTTACAACTCAAGTTCATCCATGACTCCTTTTCATAAGTGTGGTCTGGAGAAAACACTAAAAGCAATGTGTCTCTCTGTCTCACAGTAATACTTGACTCGATACTAGAAACTATTCAAAGGACTACTAAAATGGTGTGAGGTAATATTTAGCAACCTTAATACGTAAAGCTCAGAGGAGAAAAATGAGGCGATATAGCTGGTATCTTGGTAGGTCTTGCACTAAAATAATAATATTCAATGCTTTTTTTTCTCAAGTCATCCTTAAATAAATTTAGCCAAGGTCAAAAGCAATGCCTCGCCCAAAAAAGTGAAACTTTTTGGTCATAAAACAAATTGCTCTAGCCATGCTGTTAGGAGCTGACATATGGTCAAGGTTAGAGCACAGTTGCTACCTAAACACTGCAGATACAATTCCTTCAACGTACTTGGGTTTAGAGCAGCTGTTTTGGTCCATAAATCCACTGTCTTTTAGCATGATCTGCTTCTAATAGAGGGAAAATAAAAAATAGGCTGCTTATTTAATTGAATCAACTAGCATAGCATTGTATGTACATTAGTGCTGCACTGCTTGAATTGTGAGCCTATAGGGGCTCATTATTTACAGAAAAAAGTCTGTTTTTAAGATTTAGGATCGTTACATCTGCTTCCAGCATGAGAAGATAAACTGATTACATTTACTAGTGTGATCTAAAAATAATTAGACTAACACATCTGAGGATTCTGTAGCAACATCTTGTTTTCTAGTACTAGTGAATTTGCAATGTAATCAGAATCATAATACACTTACTGCCGTGCATGTTATAAACATTACTTTACCAAAAGGGGGTAGATTTCTATTGAAAAGTCACATCATTACATGCTGCCTTTTACTAAACCATTTTTGCAAGGGGAAGTTACCATGTGTAAATGCAGCTCTTCCATATGCATGATAGAGTTGGGTTTTTTTTGTACAATATCTCTTTAATGGAGAATTTTGTAGGTAAACAAGCTATAGGTTAGATACCACCGGAAAAAAAAAATACGTACAATCATATATTCAGTGTTTTAGATGTGGGAGAACTAGATTTTTTCACCAGTATTTTGACTTCTATAAAGGAGATAGGCTGTCAATTTAAACTATTAGCTATAATAATCTCAAAGGTGTTTTTTATACAGTTAACTCTTTTGATGCCAGGACTAAAGGTTGTAATAATTTGCACACTGACATCATAGGCACTTGAACTCTTACAGTGATATATATTGTAACAGGTAGATTTTCAATATGCTCCCTTTTCCAAAACCCCCCCACAAAAAACAACCCCCCCCCCCACACACACACACACACTAAGTGCCAGATAACGATATTGGGTTTGAGGCTGTTTGTGTGCAGCTGGAGTAAAGCGCTCATTAAAAGTTGAAAGTAATGCGTGTCAGGTTAGCGCAACTTCATAGCTCTTGTTAACTGTTAAAGTGAAGGTGAAGTTAAACCTTGTGTATTAAATAAATAAATATCTCACAACAAAATAATACTACTTTCATTTATCATTTTTCCTATATCGCTATATTTCATTAGATATATTATATTATTGGCATTGATCCGGCTCCAAGAAAAACAACCCGTTATAACTTTTTTTTCTAAACAACGATCACGTTGTTTAAAGAGCCAAATTGATTCTTTGGCCGTTAGGTGGCCGTCAATTGACGTCAGCATTGTTTTGTGAAGTATGCGCATGCGTAGCCTTTAGTATTTCTTAGCGGCGAGGCAAGCGCGTTCAAGATTCGGGCTGCGGGTGCATGTAAATATTCGGGCTGCGGGTGCATGTAAAGATTCAAGGCTGCGGGTGCATGTAAATAATGTGAGGTGGGTTGACAGGTGGTATAGGACAGGTAAAGAACAATCGCAAATCGTACACAGCTACTCTCTGTAAACACAAATATAGTATTGAATGAATTTCGTAACTCATTCAATACTATGTTGGTTTATTGACGCATGCGCTATAGATGGCAAAGACCGCGATTAACGCATGCGCAATTTGGAGATTGTAGTATGGGTGCGCATGCGCAGTGAGAAGATTCTCGATGTGCACGAGCTTGATGACCGCTCTATACGTCGCTGTCTCAGAATTCAGGAAATGAGAGATGGGAGGAGATTCGGAACGCGAGTTACGCAAGGGTAAATAAGAATTACTTTTAAAAGTATATAAATAAAGAAACTTTTAGTAAAAAGAAAACATAGCGACTGGATTGTACAATATAAAAGGAATCTAAAGATCATTTTGCAATGTTATAAATTTACCTTCACTTTAAGCTTGAATAAAAAGTTGCACAAATTAATTCAAAAGTAAAAAAGGGGACTTTGTTGTTCTTTTAAATTGCTCACTTGTTGTTTAACCTTAAGCTGGAAATAATTCTAAATATTTAATAATTAAAATCCTTGCTGCTAAGAGCACGCTACTCCTAGGGGTTACTAACAAGGATGGGAGAAAATTTTGTTGTACTTTAAAAAAGTTGATAGATTTAATTCAAACTTATAAAGCGTCCTATGGAAAAACAAATCTTTATTTATGCGCCCTCCTAGTTAGGTATTTACCTCATTTAGGAGCAAGCCTCAATACTCTAACAGATAACTATTTCCATAGACGCTTATATTAAACCAGTCTTGCTCCACGGCACTTGTATCCCCATACGTATACTTTGTTACTTATGTAGCAGCATTTGGATTTCATTGCAACATCATTTCAACTGGTTACAACGGTGTAGTGTTTTTAACTTCACGTGACAGCGCAACAGGAAACCACATTTTTGCTGTCTTTTAAAAAAAATATCAATAAAAGTAATTTTTTATGTTGAATTACTGATAACTATTTTTCATTTAATTTGTGCACAGATGCATACTTTTGTAGTAACCCTGTATACTTACAGGAAAACTTTTTCTGTAAATATTATTTACCTGCTTGAAGCACAACTATTTGTATAGACCTCCAGTACAAGCGATATCAAGGTCTGCAAATAGAGAATCATTCTCTTTATCTCCCTTTTTCTTGGTCTAATTGTAGACTCATAACACTGTGTAAAATAATTATTGAAAAAAAATTGCATTAAAAGTTATAAAGATTTGAGGTCTGCAAAGGACTGCAAAGGGCTTTAACATAGAGATGTCTAAAGATGTACACTGGTACATGATTACTTTATTGATAATCCATAAATTGTATAATACTGTTTCCTTAGGAATACATGCACTTTTGGATATATATACCAGATTGTGCACTATTCTTAGCGCAGGTCTGAAATGTTGATAGCGCACCTTATACTATCAATTGTGCTCCATGGGCGCGATCCGATAAAGATCGTAGTTTGCGGCGCAAGCAAGGGAACCCCCGCCGCCCGCAGTTTCAGCTCGCAACTCGAGCTATCCTATATACGGCAACGTCAGATGCTACAGTGCAGTAAGTCTGACAAACCAGCGATGTCCAGAAATCTGCGTAAACACAAATTTCTGGAGTCGCCAGTGACTTTAGAAACTGCCGGCGCCTACAAAACCTGACTAAAGTTATTAAATCTCCCGTACTGTCTAACACACCTCCCAAACATAGCCCAACACGTCTAACCCTCTATCCGCTATCCCCCCTCACTATCCTAACAATAAAAAAGTATTAACCCCTAAACCGCTACTCCCGGACCCCGCCGCCAGCTATATTAAATCTATAACCCCCTAATGTGAGCCCCTACCCCGCTGCCATCTACCTTACCTACCCCCTAAAGTGAGCCCCTACCCCGCCGCCATCTACCTTACCTACCCTCTAAAGTGAGCCCCTACCCCGCCGCCATCTACCTTACCTACCCCCTAAAGTGAGCCCCTACCCCGCCGCCATCTACCTTACCTACCCCCTAAAGTGAGCCCCTACCCCGCTGCCATCTTTCTTACCTACCCCCTAAAGTGAGCCCCTTACACCGCCGCCATCTATTTTAAAAATATTAACCCCTAATTTAATCCCCCTACACCGCCACCAGCTATATTAACTATATTAACCCTAATTATATTAGGGTTAATATAGTTAATATCGTTATTATATTATATATATATTAAGTATAATAGCCCTATCTAACTCTAACATCCCTAACTAAATTCTTATTAAAATAAATCTAATTAATATTGATATTAATAATTAAAATATTCCTATTTAAATCTAAATACTTACCTGTAAAATAAACCCTAAGATAGCTACAATGTAATTAATAATTACATTGTAGCTATTTTGGGTTTATATTTATTTTACAGGTAACTTGGTATTTATTTTAACTAGATACAATAGGTATTAAATAGTTAATAACTATTTAATAGCTACCTAGTTAAAATAATTACCTGTAAAATAAATCCTAACCTAAGTTACAAATACACCTACACTATCAATAAATTAAATAAACTACAAATATCTAAACTAAAATACAATAAAATAATCTAAACTAAATTACAAAAAATAAAAAAAAATATTACAAGATTTTTAAGCTAATTACACCTATTCTAAGCCCCCTAATAAAATAATAAAGCCCCCCAAAATAAAAAAAATTCCCTACCCTATTCTAAATTAAAAAAGTTCACAGTTCTTTTATCTTACCAGCCCTTAAAAGGGCCTTTTGCGGGGGCATGTCCCAAAGAAAACAGCTCTTTTGCCTGTAAAAAAAAAAACACAATACCACCCCCAACATTATAACCCACCACCCACATACCCCTATTCTAAAACCACCCAAACTCCCCTTAAAAACCTAACACTACCCCCCTGAAGATCTCCCTACCTTATCTTCACCCAGCCTGGCAGAACTCTTCATCCAATCCGGGCGATGTCCAATGAAGCGGCAGTGAAGTCTTCTTCCATCCGGCAATGTCTTCAATCAAGCGGCAGTGAAGTCTTCTTCCATCCGTCGATGTCTTCAATCAAGCGGCAGTGAAGTCTTCTTCCATCCGGCGATGTCTTCAAGCAAAGCGGCATCTTCAATCTTCTTTCTTCGCTCCTCCGCCGCGGAGCATCCATCCTGCACGAAGACTGAACTAGGAATAAGGTACCTTTAAATGACGTCATCCAAGATGGCGTCCGTCGAATTCCGATTGGCTGATAGGATTCTATCAGCCAATCGGAATTAAGGTAGAAAATCTGATTGGCTGATTGAATCAGCCAATCAGATTCAAGTTCAATCCAATTGGCTGATTGTAAATATAAAAGACTGTGCACATTTTTTTTAACCCCTTAAGGACCAAGGCCATTTTTCAATTTCTTTCCCTGAAGGACCAGGGCTATTTTTAAATTTCTGCGGTGTTTGTGTTTAGCTGTAATTTTCCTCTTACTCATTTACTGTACCCATACATATTATATACCGTTTTTCTTGCAATTAAATGGACTTTCTAAAGATACCATTATTTTCATCATATCTTATCATATACTTTAAAAAAATGATAAAATATTAGTAAAAAATGGAAAAAAACACACTTTTTCTAAGTTTGACCCCCACAATCTGTTACACATCTACAATCACCAAAAAACACTCATGCTAAATAGTTTCTAAATTTTGTCCTGAGTTTAGAAATACCCAATGTTTACATGTTCTTTGTTTTTTTTGCAAGTTATAGGGCCATAAATACAAGTAGCACTTTGCTATTTCCAAACCATTTTTTTTTCAAAATTAGCGCTAGTTACATTGGAACACTGATATCTTTCAGGAATCCCTGATTAACCCTTGACATGTATATATTTTTTTTTTAGAAGACATCCCAAAGTATTGATCTAGGCCCATTTTGGTATATTTCATGCCACCATTTCACCACCAAATGCAATCAAATAAAAAAAAATGTTTTTCCCAAATATTTTCACAAACTTTAGGTTTCTCACTGAAATTATTTACAAACAACTTGTGCAATTATGGCATAAATGGTTGTAAATGCTTCTCTGGGATCCCCTTTGTTCAGAAATAGCAGACATATATGACTTTGGCGTTGCTTTTTGGTAATTAGAAGGCCGCAAAATGCCACTGCGGGGTTAATTAGGGAAGGAGTTAATTAGGGAGCATGTAGGGAGCGTCTAGGGTTAATTTTAGCTTTAGTGTAGTGTAGTGTAATAGACAACCCCAAGTATTGATCTAGGCCCATCTTGGTATATTTCATGCTACCATTTCACCGCTAAATGCGATCAAATAAAAAAAAACTTAAAATTTTTCACAATTTTAGGTTTCTCACTGAAATTATTTACAAACAACTTTTGCAAGTATTGCATAAATGGTTGTAAATGCTTCTCTGGGATCCCCTTTGTTCAGAAATAGCAGACATATATGACTTTGGCGTTGCTCTCTGGTAATTAGAAGGCCGCTAAATGCTGCTGCGCATCACACGTGTATTATGGCTAGCAGTGAAGGGGTTAATTAGGTAGTTTGTAGGGAGCTTGCAGGGTTAATTTTAGCTTTAGTGTAGAGATCAGCCTCCCACCTGACACATCAGACCCCCTGATCCCTCCCAAACAGCTCCCTTCCCTCCCCCACCCCACAACTGTCCCCGCCATCTTAAGTACTGGCAGAAAGTCTGCCAGTACTAAAATAAAAGGTATATTTAAAATTAAAAAAAAAAATTGTATAGCATATTTACATATGCAGCTGTGTAGGATCCCCCTTAGCCCCCAACCTCCCTGATCCCCCCCCAAACAGCTTTCTAACCCTCCACCTCTACCTTACTGGGAGTCATCTTGGGTACTGGCAGCTGTCTGCCAGTACCCTGTTTTCAAATACAAATGTTTTTTTTTTAATTTTTTTTAATTTTTTTTAATTTTTTTCTGTAGACCAATCCCCCACCCGCTCCCAGATCCCTTAGATTTACTTTTGTTGGGGATTTTAGCCCCCGTTACTGCCACTCATATAAAATGGTTTTGCTGTAGTGTAGCGGTTCCCACCCACTCCCTCCCCGTGCACACAGAGTGTCTCTCTCTGCATCGGATGGGGGAAAAATGTTATTGCAGGATGTCTCGATATCGAGGCATCACTGCAATAACCGTAAAGCAGCTGGAAGTGAACAGGATCGCTTCCAGCCGCTTTAATCCCCAAAGTCGTACAGGGTACGTCGCTGGTCTTTAAAGACCAGGTTGTGTGCGACGTACCCTGTACGACTCGTGTCGTTAAGGTGTTAATGGAAGTAAATTGGAAAGTTGTTTAAAATTACATGCTGTATCTGAATCATGAAAATTAAATTTAACCTGAGTGTCCCTTTAAGAGCTTTTATTGCACAGAGGAGCTTTCACAAGCACCTTATATATCCATAATGGGCTTATGCAGAGATGATAAGAACTGCAAAACAACAGAGATTGTGTTAACATAATGATAGTGGTTATATCTGTCTACTCCAGTAACAAGTCCAGGTCAGCTTCTCCAAATAAGACAAATTGTGGGTGGAGTTTGACTGCTGAAAAACCATTGCAGCAAACAAGGTGATAATGCATTCAAAACATTTTCAAACTCACCCAGTATGTTCAGGAGGTTGATTAACGTGGCCATGCTAACTTCCTTTCCCCATAGACTTTTATAGGGCGTGTATACCAATGCAGCACAACAAATAACTTTCAACTTGTAATATGAGCACTAAACATTGGTAATTCGGTTTTACCATGGACTTGTAATAGATTGCGCACTAATCCTAGCACCGTCTTGCGATATTAATAGCAAAGCCTGTCATCAATAACAATTTACTTGTAATCTAGGCCATGTTGTATTGAAGCACAATATATTGAGCAGCAACCTTGTTAGCGCTTCATACTGCTTGCATTGTTATGCTTCACTTGTAATCTCGGACTAAATAAATGCTAAATATAATAATATATTAAAAAATTAGCCTGGGAATAATATGAGAAGTATAATTTTAAAATATTACTTTAATCTTGAAGAAGTGTTAAGTTTCAGTATCCTTAAAGGGACAGTATACAGTCATTTTCATATAACTGCATGTAATAGACACTACTATAAAGAATAAGATGCACAGATACTGATACAAAAATCCAGTATAAAACTGTTTAAAACTTACTTAGAAGTACTAAGTTTAGCTCTGTTGAAAAGGTGGCTGGAAAGCCCACTGCAAATGGAAAATAAGACACTCCCCCCCTCCCCCTTCTTTTGCATATGAAAAGACCCTTTACACAAACAGCAGCAAGCTGGAGAAGGTAGCTGACGGTATTCACATAAAACTTTGGGGCTTGGTTAGGAGTCTGAAAATCAGAGCAATGTTATTTAAAAATAAGCAAAACTATACATTTTTTTTTTTAAAAAAAAAACAACGTTATGGGCTATATAAATAGATCATCTACAAACCATTTATGCAAAGAAAAAATTAGTGTATAATGTCCCTTTATGGACATCGTATCGATTTAAAATAGGTTTCCCTAATTTTTAAAGCTTATTATCTTATCGTGTCTCCATTTGCTAGGGTCAGTTATAAATGAGCTACTTGAGCCATTTAAATCAAACGATAAAGAAGTCCGGATTATAGTTTTATCTTACCTGTCTTTCTAATGTTTAAAATAAATAGACATAGCTGTTGGGCACAGGAACTAGGGGGAAGGAGGGATATTAACCCCTTAAGGACCAGCGACGTACCCTGTATGTCGCTGGCCTTTTTTTGGGACTTGATTGTTTTATACCGTGGTCTTGCCACCAGCGTTGAGACTGCTATATTCCACAAAGCCTTCTGGAGGGAGGGCATTAATAGTGTGTTCTTGCTAGACTTGTGCTATTATGTCCGGAAAAAACCCTTAACGACCAGTGACATACAGGGTACATTGTGGTCATTAAGGGGTTAAAATTAAAGTGAGGTAATATTTTTATCCATAAAGTAAAAAGTGATAAGGAAAAAAAAGGAAGACCACTATCTACATCCAAATGGGGATAATATTGCTCTTTGTTTTATTAGAATACAAAGAGTAAAATTACTACACTGGATTAATATTTTAAGGGGAAAAAAAATTACTATTGCTTTAATAAATGTATCGAAAATGAAAATGCACTGGTGTGTGTGTGTGCGCATGTGTGTTATAGACTCAAAAAGCAGTTACAGGGACATGAAACCCAACATTTTTCTTTCATGATTCAAATAGAGCATGCAATTTTTAACAAATTTCCAATTACTTATATTATCTAATTTGCATTGTTTTCTTAGCATTCTTTGTTGAAAAGAATACCTAGGTAGGCTCAAGAGCAGCGCACGACTGGCAGGTAGCTGCTGATTGGTGCTGCACATATATATGTCTTAGCATTGGCTTTCTTAATGTGCATTGTTGTTCCTTCAGAAAAGGATACCAAGAGAATGAAAGGGATTTAATTAGTATATTGCTCTATTTGTATGTACAAAATCGTGTTCAGTGGAGATTAGTCTGGTCTATGTGACCATGTAGTGGGCATAAAGTATATGCAAGGAACATTACTTTTTGTTTTGTGATTTAAAGCCTGACGTGACAGTACAGTCAGAACACTTTTCTATAGTCTGAGGCCTATTTTGGGCAGTCATAAATAGGCTATTGTGGTATTTGTTCGGGTCTAACTGGTCTAGTGTGCAGGAGTGGGTATATACATATGCTTTCTATCTCCCTCTTATCCCGTTCTTTTCTTTTTTACTTTCTTCTTTTTGTCTTCTTCACGATATTTCACTCATTCTGCCTCAGTTTGTGTCTTTCTCTATCCTTCTTGTTCTTCTCTACCATCTTCTCTCACTTTCTCTTGCTTTTTAGTTATTTAGTATTATCTCTATCTTTCCTTTATCTATTTTTGTGTCAATCACTTCCTCTTCTTCTCTCTCTTCTTTTCTGTCTCTTCTAAACAAATACAATAACAATTGCTAGTCTGTTCAGGTTTAGTAAATTGTTTATCATCAACATTATTTTGGAAGCTAGCATGTTCAGATTAATCCCATGTGAGTAATGTGTTGTTACTGTCTGCTTGTTTCATTAGGAGCTGATTTTATTTCTTTTTAAGCTATTTTTTTTTTTTTTGCAATAAATCTTTTTATTGATAGCAAGTTTGGTACAGTTACATGAAGTGGCAATAAAAGGATTTTTTTTTTCTTTTACATTCACAACTTAACAACAAACACAAATAAGAACATAAGGAAAAATAAAACAGGAGCGTAAGCTCATGATACTACTCAACACAGCCTTTTGACACACCTAACCAGAAGCTCAGTTAAATACATTGGTTCAGCACAACTATGTGTAACTAACATAAGTCTTGTTCCCAAAGGAATATCACTTCTGCAATAATTCCTTGTTTACCAGTGTTACAGAAGCATTAGTTATTTTGTTGTGAAGAGCTTATTTCCCAGCAGCAATGCCTGAACCAGCAAGCCAGCGCCTAAGAAGGGCTCCAAGAAAACCGTAACAAGTTTCATTTCATAAAGAGTTAACTCTTTTTTTTCAGCTTTTAGAAACTATTGTCTAATCACCTCTGGAGCCAGACTGCTAATTGATAAGATGAACTTGTAAACTTGTTATCTTAAGTACTGTAATCCTATTGTGGCCTGTCAAAGGACAGTGCTCTCTATCTAAATGTGTGATGGGGGATTTTGTGCTTCCCCCCCTCTCCCCCTGGGAGTGCCCTGTGTGCATGTAACCTTAATAAAAAGCAGGCTGGGCATCCCAGTCCTGAGTTCTTGTTTGACCCTCAATCGCAGCGTTGACTCGTTTTTGTGGGCAGAAGGGTATCCTAGCTGTACTGCAGCTAAGGGAGATTATTCTATATTTGCGAGACTCATATAGAATACTATGGAAAGCAGCTTCTCCCCTCTTTAGCAATAGGGATCCAGGCTACTAAGCGGTCCATCTCTCAGCGAGACTAAGGGTAACCGTAACATTTGGCGGCAGCGGCGGGATTTTCCTGGATTTCCTAGGAGAGGTACAGAACGGATGGAGAGCGCTTACGAAAAATTGAAGCGTACAACCCTAAAGGATTTACTTGAAAGCAGAGGGGGGTACGCCAGCAACCGGCCGAGGAGAGAGCTGATCACAGAATTGACCGAACTGGATCAGAGCTTCACAATGGCGGAAACACCGACCACGATTAGTGACAAAAAAACCAGGATTGTTCGGGAAAGGCTCTCATTATACGGGCCGAACCCCTCCATGGAATTGGTACAGCAGTTGATGGCGGAGGCGGACAAGGATATACGAGAGACTCGAGCCCACGAACTCAACCTAGCGAACGCACACCGCAATGCTGAAGCCCCGCAGGTAATCATCCCTGGCGAAAATGCTGGGAGGCCCAAGATACCCTATGCGGCATTTCGACCCTTCCTAGAGAGCGAGACAGGGATTGATGAATATTTGGCGGACTTCGAAAGGCAATGTGCCCTGCACCAGATTCCCAACAGAGAGTGGCCTACGATATTGTCTGGGAAACTATCCGGGCGAGCCCTGGAAGCCTTTCGTACTCTGGGTGCTGATGAAGTGACACAGTATGAGCTAGTTAAGGAGACACTGTTGCGACGATACGCTGTAACTCCGGACACGTATCGCCGACAGTTTCGGGGCACGGAAAAGAAGCCTAACGATACCCATATGGAATGGGCGCACCGAATGCGGAGAGCGGCAAATCACTGGCTGAGCGGAAGTAAAGCGGTGACTGGGGAGGAAATTTTACAATTGTTTCTCTTAGAACATTTTTATAATGGCATGGAACAGCAAGGGAAGGAATGGCTGCGAGACAGGCGGCCTTCTACCTTAGAAGAAGCAGCCAAATTGGCCGATGAACATTATGACTCCCGTCTTCACGAACCCATGAACTACCGAGCTCCAGCACGGGTCGAACCCAGAGAGGTTTACCGTGCACCCCCTCGTGCTGAATTCCGAGCCCCGGTGCCCACAGGGCCCGTCCGACACTCAGGACCACCCCCAGACGAACGGGCTGTGTGAGAGGTTCAATGGGACCCTCAAGCAAATGCTCAAGACGTTCACTCAGGAATACCGAGACTGGGAACGCTTCCTGCCGCACCTCCTATTTGCTTATCGGGAGGTGCCCCAGGAAACGACAGGGTTCTCTCCCTTCGAGTTGCTCTACGGAAGAAAGGTACGGGGACCCCTAAACCTGATCCGGGAGCACTGGGAGGGAGAGATGGAGGCTGACGGTGTCCCAATTGTGCCATACGTGCTGGAACTCAGGGACCGAATGGAGCAATTAGCCAAATCCGTGCGGGCTAATCTCCAGTTGGCCCAGAGAAGACAGAAAGTATGGTACGATCGGGGGGCCCGAAAGAGAATCTTCACCATAGGACAAAAGGTGTTAGTACTTAAGCCGGTGAAGACAGACAAATTGCAGGCGTCCTGGCAGGGTCCCTACCAGATCGTAGAGAAAAGGGGAGACACCACTTATGTGATAGCTAGCTGCCACGACAACAATCTTAGAAAGACATTCCATGTAAACATGCTCAAGGAATATTTTGAGCGACCAGAGAACGTGACGGCCGTATGTTGTTCCCCTCAGGAAGACCCCGACAGTTTACCCATTCCAGACCTATTAGAAAAGAGCCTCCCCACAGGTATAGTGGCGCAGGTTCAGATAGGGGACCGACTTAGCCCCACTGAAAGGGAGCAGCTCAACCAACTCCTCCAGTCCAAACACCTCACCTTCTCCCCGAAGCCAGGGTACACTACTTTAACCACCCACCAGGTAGATACTCCGGGACAAGCTCCCTTGCGCCAGGCTCCGTACCGAATCCCCGAAGCAGTTAGGACAGGAATGAAGAAGGAGATCGATGAGATGCTCCAGCTCAGGGTAATTGAGCCCTCCGATAGTCCCTGGGCCTCCCCAGTTGTCTTGGTGCCCAAGAAAGATGGGACCACCCGGTTCTGCGTAGACTATCGGAGGCTCAATGAAAATACTGTGACGGACGCTTACCCTATGCCCAGGGTAGACGAGCTACTCGATCGTATAGCCAGGGGAAATTACCTGACCACTATTGACCTCTGCAAAGGTTACTGGCAGATTCCCCTGGCCCCGGAGGCTATCCCCAAGTCGGCATTCGTCACCCCATTCGGCTTATATCAGTTTAGGGTAATGCCGTTTGGGATGAAGAATGCCCCAGCTACATTCCAGCGCTTGGTGGATAGGCTCCTGGATGGCTTCCAGAGTTTTGCTTGCGCCTACCTGGACGACATAGCGATCCACAGTGAGTCCTGGGAGGACCACTTAGCTCATGTGGGAATGGTTCTGGATCAGATCCGGGCTGCTGGCCTGACTCTGAAGCCAGAAAAATGCCACTTTGGGATGGCCGAGGTACAGTACCTGGGTCACCGGGTGGGGTGTGGAAAGCAGCGACCAGAGCCGGCCAAAATAGAAGCTGTCGCCAATTGGCCCACCCCCATCACTAAGACTCAGGTCCTAGCCTTCCTGGGCACGGCAGGGTACTATAGACGGTTCGTACCAGACTACAGCACACTTGCCAAACCCCTGACTGACTTGACCAAGAAGAACTTACCTCGACAGGTCCTGTGGTCTCCCCACTGTGAAACGGCTTTCCAGGCTCTCAAAAATGCTCTAATTAACGCTCCTGTCTTGGCGGCCCCAGCCCTTAACAAACGTTTTATCGTCCATACAGATGCTTCCATGTTCGGGCTGGGAGCCGTCCTCAGCCAAGTAGGCGAAGATGGAGGGGAGCATCCAGTTGCCTACATCAGCCGGAAGCTCCTGCCCCGCGAAGTCAGCTATGCAGCGGTCGAAAAGGAGTGTTTGGCTTTGGTGTGGGCATTAAAGAAATTGACTCCCTATTTATATGGTCAGGAGTTCACTCTGGTCACCGACCATAACCCGTTGGTGTGGCTGAACCGGGTCTCTGGAGATAACGGCAGGCTATTACGTTGGAGCTTATCGTTGCAAACCTTCAATTTCACCATTACTTACAGACCTGGGAAACAGAATGGCAACGCCGACGGGTTGTCCAGACAAACCGACCTCAGCCCCGCATAACCAGCGGTCTGGACAGCCTTAGTCTGCCCCGAAAAGGGGTCAGACCGTGTCTGCCAGAGTGTTCCACAGAAAGGGAGCAATGTTACAGAAGCATTAGTTATTTTGTTGTGAAGAGCTTATTTCCCAGCAGCAATGCCTGAACCAGCAAGCCAGCGCCTAAGAAGGGCTCCAAGAAAACCGTAACAAGTTTCATTTCATAAAGAGTTAACTCTTTTTTTTCAGCTTTTAGAAACTATTGTCTAATCACCTCTGGAGCCAGACTGCTAATTGATAAGATGAACTTGTAAACTTGTTATCTTAAGTACTGTAATCCTATTGTGGCCTGTCAAAGGACAGTGCTCTCTATCTAAATGTGTGATGGGGGATTTTGTGCTTCCCCCCCTCTCCCCCTGGGAGTGCCCTGTGTGCATGTAACCTTAATAAAAAGCAGGCTGGGCATCCCAGTCCTGAGTTCTTGTTTGACCCTCAATCGCAGCGTTGACTCGTTTTTGTGGGCAGAAGGGTATCCTAGCTGTACTGCAGCTAAGGGAGATTATTCTATATTTGCGAGACTCATATAGAATACTATGGAAAGCAGCTTCTCCCCTCTTTAGCAATAGGGATCCAGGCTACTAAGCGGTCCATCTCTCAGCGAGACTAAGGGTAACCGTAACAACCAGTATAAGTGTAATGTATTTTTTCAAGTTCTAGAATATGATTAACTTCTCTCAACCACATTTCATATGAGGGAACCACAGCTTTTTTCCAAAACCTGGGTATCAGGCGTCTGGCACAGTTAAGCATAATCTGTAATAATTTCTTTCTGTATAAACATGGGATTTTTGGTATATCGCCCAGCAGGACCATATTGATTGTGATTTTGATAGTGTTCCCTAGAATTTTTGTGATTTTATCGCCAATAGCATTCCAATATGTGAGTAAAAGCGGACAGGACCACCAGACGTGGGAAAGGGTGCCGGCCTCACCGCAATGTCTCCAACACTGGGGAGAAGAATTGGGGAAAATGCTATGGAGACGGTGGGGTGTTAAATACCATCTTGACATTAGCTTAAAATTCATTTCTATTAAAATTAGTGAAAGGGATGCTTTTTTGTTTTCCTTGAAAATACGGCTCCACTGGGTGTCCGGTAGATGCATGCAAAGCTCCCTTTCCCATTTAGTGATAAACGCAGGTTTCTTACTGGGAAAAGATCCCCTAAGTAGTTTATAGATTATTGAAATATGTGAGCTATTGATTGAAGGGGTCGTACACAAAGTCTCAAAGGGGGTCAGGGGTCTGGTAAGGTTTGCTTTATGCGGGCTAGTGAATATGGCGTGTCTAACTTGGAAATAGGGGAACCACATGTGAAACGGGGGACCTAGTAATTGGCTTATCTCTGCTTGTGAACGTATCAGTCCGTTATGGAGGAGAGTATATGTAGGTATGTTAGAGGTGTGACCTGCAATCAATGGTGTTTGAATAGTCTGAGATTTTAAGAAGAGCGGGTTTTTAAGTAGAGGGGTAAGGGGGGATACTTGCGTGGATATCAGTCTATCGCTTGACAATAATTTATCCCATGTGCGGATCGTGGTTGCTATATAATAGTTGCTCCAAATCTCTGAAGACCTCAATTTTTTATTTTTTTTTTAATTATTTTTTTATTGAGGTTATTCCAGGAAACAGTGAAAAGGTTACAAGCTTGAAAGAATACAATTTATATGTACACAATGTTTTCGTATCTTCTTATTAGTAAGAACTGACTGAAATACAGCTAAGCATATTGAGAATACACATGTCTAAATAAAAGCAGGATGCTATGGACAGAGATCACACTACAACACATTCTTAAAGGTAATAACTGTCTGAGATACATACAAACAGGTTGTGTATATATATATTAAAATAGAAGAGGGAATCTATGCTCAATGATTGCACAATAATACGTTCTTAAAGGCAATATCTGTCTGGAAAACAAGTAAACAAGCTGTATATAATGAAACCTCAGTTTTCTTTTAAAGATATATCACTGGAGTAACTACGTCACCGGCCACTTGTGGACCGACCAAAACATAAAGAATAAATTAAATGGCCACTCTTGGGTCACTAGAAAAATACAGACCTCCTAACTGATATATAAAAGTACATTTTACATCGCTGGAGGTAATAGGACTAGAATGATAAACAGATGGTATAGCATGAAACATTAAATATATGTAAAACAACAACAGAATATGTAAAAAGTTTCAACACTAGAGGATAAAATAAGTTTCTGGTCTAATGTGATATCTGTGTTAAACACTAAATTCTAAATTCTAAATTCCACCCCACTAATTCTGTAACCTTTAGTATCAGCAGACCCTGTTCTTCTATTTAGTAAACCTGTGGGGCCTGAAGCAGTTGTGAATTGCATAGTACATAAGAGGATGTACCACTACTGACATATATAAGGGACTTATCTAGGTCTTATCAATGGGTAATATATGACTCCTTATACATAATATACAATGTGAATGCTGCGCCACCTCGGCCGCCGGCAGCACAGCAAAATATGAAACAAAAAGGAGGAACACATTAGATTGGCTGATATTTACCAAACCCATTAACAATTTAGTTTGATTATAAGAGCTGGGATCCCCTTAAACCTTTAACTATCGCTGTACTAGGAAACATATAAGAAGAATAACAGTAATCAATCTAAAGTATCACAAATAAATAAATTACTGCTGCCTAGAATGGTGCAAGCAATACATGCGACTTGAAATGTAGTAAGGCAGTCTCCCCAACATCCGGCTTAGTAGCCTTCATAAGGGTATAGTGAAAGTCTAAGTATGTGGGTTCAGCAGGGGTAACATGTCCAACAAAAGTGTTTGGTAATCAGATGGCGGTTGGATGGGTGACAGTGCCAGTCCGCCAATTACATTAGAGCACCCATATCATGCAAACTGCGGATGCCTGTTAGCAGGGGTATATTCATTAACCCACTCCTACCTTCATGATCTGATTACTGTCCGTGTCAATAAGGCCACTCAGTGTATGATGTTGCGCACTGATAGCGAACCGCAGCATAGTTGATGGGGCCGCCTTGTAAATGTCAGGTATGTCCCCTGAGTAATCAAGCATCGCCTCAAACTGACCCCCACAGAGGTCCCATCTGTCAGGCTGTAAGGTCCCTGGGATGAGGGAGATCTTGTTTTTGCGGCCTCTATGTAGTACAGGAATACGCCCTTCTCGTGCCTCCTAATTATCCTCACACTGTACAACGGAGAGAGATTTCCTCAGGGCTAGCAGGCCAGACTTGTTATGTGCAAAAGTGAAGGTTACCTGATCATCTTGGCCTCCATAGTCCCGGTATGTAACAGGATTCTCTGTGAGAACGGTCGATGTAATCCTAACGTCAGGTAAATCGGCCACCTCAGTCTCAATGGCAGTGAGGTCTGGAGTAGGACGCTGTGGCGCAGCAACCCCACGGGCCTTGGGGGAGTGAGCGAGAGGGCAGTCAATCTTTGCCGGTAGCTCCGGGTAAGGAAAGTTCCCATCAGACCTAAGGCGACACTTAAAGGGTTCTGGAGAAGGAGCATACTGATCCGAGCTAGCCAAAATTAGGGAGCAAAGTTCCTTCTGCAGTTGGTTGTAACTCTGTGAGATTGCGCTACACAAAGCGCGCTCCCAGGCATCTACTGCCGCTAGAGCCTCCATGATGAATTCTGGGCAATCCTCCAGCCAGCTCCACAAACGATAGCCACGGTATGAGGCTTTTTCTGAATAGCCCTCAGTGTGAAGTTAGAGTTTAATTAGTTCAGATCTGCTGTTTAAAGTAGTGGGGTGAAACTTTAGAATAAACAGCCGACTCACGGCTGCGATACCCCGCTGTTAAGCTGGGGGGGGGTGCTGAGATCCCAAATGTGTCTGCCGCCACGGGCCTCAGCGGTCCAGTTCAAGAGCCTGCAGTCATGTAAACACCGTACAAAATTATATCTGTATCCTCAAATCTCTTAGCAAGTGTAGTTAGTGGATACTTGTTCAGATGGCTTGGTGTTGTAAAGATAATCGACAGATTATCATTATCATGTCAGGAGCACTTAAAATTGCGACCTTCTATGGCCGCCGCCTAGACACGCCCCCCTGAAGATCTCAATTTTATTGGGATCCAACATTGATCACCCAGGTTAATCCCACCTGCTAGATAGGTTTCCATCTGCACCCAGGGCTTTTCGGGGGAGGAATGCTTCCAGGCTACTATGTGTGCCAGGTATGTCACTCTATAATAATTCATCAAATTGGGGGCTCCTAGACCACCATCCTCCCTCCCAAGGAACAGAGTATCTCTAGCCACTCTATGCCTTTTGTGTGACCATATAAACTGGTCAAATTTTTTTTGCTGTTGTATAAGAAATTGTATAGGGATATCTATGGGAAGTACTTGAAAGAGGTATAAAAATGTAGGGATAATACTCATTTTTATTGCATTAATGCGTCCCATCCAAGAGAGCTGACCCTGTTTATACCAGGACTCCAATAATTTATTGGTTTCAGCTTGCAAAGGGATATAGTTAAGGGAAAACAATTCTGTATGTAATGCTGATATATCTATACCTAAATACTTGATTTTCTTGGTTAGTTGGAAAGAGGTGTGTGTTTTGATGTAATGTGTTTCCTCAGCATTAATATGTAGTGGTAAGATCATTGATTTGTCCATATTAACTGAGAAGTTGGAAACCAATTTGTACTCCTCCAACTCACCCATTAGGGCCGGTAAGGAGGTGAGGGGTGAGCGCAGGGAGAATATAACATCATCCGCATACAGCAGACATTTTTGAAGCAACTCACCGAAAGGGACGCCCTGTATATTGTGATTACTCCGAATCCTAGAAGCAAGCGCCTCCACAACCAGAGCAAACAGCAGGGGTGACAGGGGGCACCCCTGCCGCGTGCCATTGTTTATAGGGATCCTCTGGGAAAGTGTGCCGTTAACATTAACATAAGCGGTTGGGTTACTATAAAGAGCTTGTATGCGGGATATCATTATTTGTGAAAATCCAAACTTCGACAGAGTGGACCACAAAAAATCCCAGTCCACCCTGCCGAAGGCCTTCTCGGCATCTGTAGAAAGAATTATTAGGGGTGACTTAGAGGTAGAGGCATCTAAAAGGGTATGTAGGATTCTGATGGTATTCTCCTTAGCTTCTCGTCCCGGGATGAAACCGACTTGGTAGGTATGCACCAGGGAGGGAAGGTATTTGCTAATTCTTGTGGCTAGTAATTTGGCATACAATTTAATATTAATATTTATTAGTGATATGGGACGATAATTAGTTACTTTATCCGGGGGTTTACCCGGTTTGGGTATCACCGATATTGTAGCTTCTAGTAATGTTGATGGGAGTTGGGGGCTCTGGTCAATAGTGGTATACATCTCCAAAAGATGGGGACAGAGAAGGTATTTGAAGAGGTGGTAAAACTTAGGAGTGAACGAATTCAGGCCGGGGGCTTTTCCCTGTGGCAGGTCCTTAATGGCTAGGAGTAACTCTTGTAGAGTAAATTGTTTGTCAAGGGTTTCAATATCTGTATTTGATAACCTAGGGACTGGGTCTGCTCTAAATAAGTGTTTATTCGTTGACGTTTATCTTCTAAACTTAAGGAGGGAAGATTGTACAAAGAAGTGTAGTATTGTGTGGACTGGCTAGCAATGTCAGTATTATTAGAATGGACATTTCCAGTATGGTCTGTAATCTTGGTGATATAGGTTTTATACCTCTTTTTACGTAGAGACCTCGCTAGTAGGCGCCCGGTCTTATTGCTTTCAATAAAGAACTTTGACTCTGAGGTGATTGCTCTCATGTGTGCATTTTGTATTAAGTATTGGTTTAAAGCTTCCCTGGCCAATTGAGATCTCTCCAGTAACAGCTGCGACTGAGGATTTCTTTTTAATGCTTTTTCGCAATTATTAAACTCTAAGGTTAAAGAGGTAAATTGAGCTGCACGCTGTTTACGCTGTCTATGTGTGTGGCCCATAATCACCCCCCTTATGAAACATTTATATGCCTCCCAATTGGTGATTGCAGAAGTGTCTAAGTGATTATTAAAAGAAAAATATTCAGTAGTTTTCTCTGCTACATCAGTGACTATTAAGGGGTCTAAGAGAATCTGATCATTTAATTTCCAACGCTGCTGGGGGCCTGGCCTAGAGGTCCAAAAAAAGGTAGAGCATACCATGCTATGGTCTGACCATGTGGTATGATATAGTCTAGAGTCAACAAGGGAGGTGAGCATACTCTGTTCGCAGAGGACATAGTCAATACGTGTGTAAGTGCTTTGTGGGTTTGAAAAAAAGGAAAAATCTTTTGTGGACGGGTGTGTAGTTCTCCAGGTGTCGAAAAAAGGGATAGAGCAAATTGCCTGCCAGTTGGCTCTTATCTGAGGATTCCTAATATAGGATCTGCCTGATGATGTGTCTAAAGTAGGAATAACTGGGAAGTTAAGATCCCCTCCTAAGAAAATAGGGCCCTTTGATATATCGATTATCTGATTGATCACCTTACGAAAAAAGGGAGGTTTAGGACAGTTCAGAGCATAGATATTAGCTAGCATTATGGGTCTGCCAAAGTATAGCCCTACTAAAATTAGAAAACGGCCATCTTTATCAAGATATTTATTAAGTAGCTCAAAAGATGTGCCCTTTCTAAAGGATATGCAAACCCCATTATGTCTAGTCGAGCTGGAGCACAAAAGATGCTGGTCATAATATAGCTTTGAGAGGGAGGGTTCATTAGATTTTTTAAAGTGAGTCTCTTGTATCATAATGATATCTATTCTCTTCTTGTAAAAATCATGGAAGGCTATTGAACGCTTTTGTGGAGAGAGATAACCTTTAACATTTTGCGTAGCAAGTCTAAACTGACTAGGTTGCTGTGGTGCTGACATGTGGAAATTAATGGTATTTTATAAATGAAGGGAAACCAAGAGGTGCTGGTCAAATAAGTCGTGTGTATGGTAGTTGTGATATCAGAGAGTATAAATATATAAAACCAAAATATATAACTTTTAAACAAATCAACAGAACCAACTGTGATAACTGTATCGGAAAATACTCTGAAACAGTATAGAGTAGAGGGAATAAGGAAGGGAGCAGGAAGGGGAAGAAGGGAGAGAGTGTAAGATAGATGTAAAGAGTAGGTGGTACTGCAACGGTAAACCTCCTCCTGAGGAAGTCAACAATACAAGGGAATTAAAGAAACAGATAGCTAGTGAAAGAAGCTAAGAGTGGGAGAGAGAAGAGAAGGGGGGAAGTACGGCCCGGCGGGGCCACCCCAACAGACCCATGTTTATCAGGTGTTGACTCAAGACCAGAGCCAATTCAAACATGGAGTTTAAACATGAGAACATTAAACATTAAACAGCAAAACATTAAATCATGAAAAAAACAAACATTTTGGAGGAGCAACTTGTATTTTACAAGCCGAAAGTCTTGTTAAGTTCAAGAGAAATAAGCTTCATCAGAATAAGTTCTGCGGTGTAGTAATATGCATATTAGGTAATACAAAGAGTCAAAATGAGATGGTATTATGCTGCACCCTGCAGGGTGTGTGTACAAACAAATACTCACAAACACTTATGTACCGATTCATGAAGTAACAGTTACAGTAGTGTCCAACTGAGTTGTAGGAGTTGTACAAATCTTCTTCCGCTGCTGCTTGCTAATGACTTCAGACCAGAGTCGTCTTTGTGGTTTTGGCAAAGGTGTTGAGGGTTTGGAGGGCATGGGGGCAGTAACCTCAGAAGCTGGAATATCCAAAAGTTGACAAAAGTCAGTAATATCCCCCGTGGAGAAGCATTCGAAGCGCTTGCCATTCTTGACTATTTGTATGGATACTGGAAAGCCCCACCTATAGGGGATTTTTTGTGAGCGCAAATGGGCAGTGAATGGCACAAATTCTTTTCTCAACGAAAGCGTTCTGGCCGACAGATCTTGGAAAATTGGAATTTTTGCGCCTTGGTAAGAGAAAGTAGGCTGTGATCTTGCCATCTGGAATATTTTCTCCCTGTCCCTGTAACTCGAGAAGCACACAATTATGTCCCTTGCGCTCTTTCAATAGGTATAACATCAATCACTCTCTGGGTGGAGATGGTTAAGGACTGAAAAAGATTCTGCAGATGTTCTGATATGTCTTCACTCTTCACAGATTCAGGGACACCACGTATACGGAGGTTGGTCCTCCTTGTTCTGTTTTCAATATCGTAAATTTTATTCTCTAGATCAGAGATCTGCTGTTGCTGGCTTTCTATAGTACGTTACATCTCAGATACATCTCTGGTTATCTCCTTACTATGATCCTCAAGGGATTCGACTCTGCTCCCCAAGTCATTTATATCTTTTTTTCAGAGCAGCACACTCTGTTTTTATACAAGCTTTGACCTGATTTATAAGGGCCTCTATTGCTTTGAGTGTAACTGGACCCTCTTCAGTGTGATGCTGTGTGTGAGAGGGGGATGCTGCTGTCTGGACAGTATCAGGATTATCTGACAATTCCTCCTCATCACTGCAGGCCTGAGGTTGTTCAGGTTTTTTCTTTTTTTGATCAGAGCTTTTAAAGAAGGCATTCACTGATCCAGAAACTGTAGTGGTCTTTAGGGCCTTATCACCCTTGATGTTTCTGCGCTGCGCCATCTTGATAAAATAGGAACAGGCCTGCGCCCCTTTCAGTATAGAGCGAAGTTTTCTGATCTATAGTGTTACAGGTCTGTTCTTTGAAAAGTCACACAAGTGAGAGTATATCTTGCTTTATGTCAATAAATCAATATATATAGTCCCTCTGTTATTTAGTATATGTAACACATCGTGCCCCTGAAGTGAGTTGAGTTATCTTTGCATTAAAAGCTTGGGGCGTTTTGGGGCCTTCCTTAACTTTAGGGCATATTGGAGAGCGACGTTATAGCATTATTCAGTGTCTTTCAGACTTCACTGTCCCAGTGTGATGCAGCTTACCCTGATCCTGTGTTAACCCTGCATACTTCCAAATAATCCTCCTAACTGAGAGCAGGGGTCCTTCAGAGAGCTATGTCTCTCTTTGTCCGGTGTTCGCCTCCACACTGCTAGAGCAGGCTTTAGATGCGGCCTCCTACACGGACCGGGAGCAGAACAGCTGATCTGCCGTGAACACGGCTCTGAAAATCAATCCGGCGGTCCCTGGGTTCTCCTCTTATGTGTTGCGGCTGAGATCAGACATCTCCGATCTGTAATTATATGTCTAAGGGAAAGCCCCACCACCGCCGTTTCAGGAGCTCTAACTAGGTGTGACCATTCAACACGCCCGCACGCTCCGCCCCCCCTTTTTAACCTATTTTATCTCACTCGGTATAGGCAATATGTTATTCTATAGCAACACTAGTTTACAAAGGTAGATACATAATTATATAAAGATTACACCTTTTTAGTCACTTGTCATCTATTGAAGAGAACCTCTGACAGTCAGAAATTTGGCCTTGCAATCCACTGGTATAGGCATGTAGTGAACATGAAGTATAAATCACCCATTCTGCAAACAGCAGAATTTGATCTGGCAATCACAAAGGATCAAGAGGAGCTATTTTTTTCTGACTGTGAGTAATACTTCCACTTTGCATGGTCTGAGCACCAGAGAATATGCACTTTTTGTACACATATTGTGGCAGGTTTTTTTCTGTACAGCAGGTCTTTAGTGGCCATCATTGAAACCCTCCCAACATATTTGTAAAGACACACTTTCCTTACACTGTGAGCTCTTTTTACTGGGGGGGGGGGGGTTCGGACAGAGGAGCCAGGCAGAAAGCCAGGGGAGTCTGAGAACCACTAGCCCCCCTGTAGCAACACCACTGCTTATTGTGGGCCTGGTCTTAATTGAGACCACGGAAAGCTGGAAACTGAATGTAATCCCACTAATGATCTAGGAAATAATACTCAATTATCTCATGTTTAGAACTGTAAGTTTTATGAGTTCAAACACAATTTATCGACATTTTCAGCTCTCTTTTTCTGGCTAGAAATGACACTTTTTGTTTTGACACAATCACAATAGCACATTCTGGATGGGGGTGCACAAGTTAAAAAAAAATGATGAATTAAAAAAGCTAATTTTTATTTAGGAAGGTGTTCTCTATGTGCATATAACGTGTGATCAAAAAGGTCTAGAGACCCCCATGTCCCCATGTTTTAAAACATATAACCCCCTGTTTAAAATTAATTCCCTGTATAAGTTTTAATAGCCAGGTGATAACATGGCTTGAATAAATGTTCATTTATGTGAGCAGAGGCTCATGGGAGCCCAAAAGGCCCTATTTTTTGTTGTTGCAGTTTTCTTACACATCATGATATACACAGTACATGAAATAATTGTATAGTTTAATCTGCTGGGTCTCTTAAAAAATAAAAAACAGTTCAAGAGGAGAATGTATAGAGTCAGGGATATCCTTCAAATTAATTATTGTAATGAATGCAGAGGAGAAATCCAATAAATGATCACTTATTAAACAATATAAAATCAGTGAGTGACCTCTGGATGGGGGCATGCGTATAGAATACGTGTATATAGTACAAAATTGGCTTTGCAAAAAACCTGCATCCACTGTAAGAAATGCACTTGTTGCAAACACACCGCAAAGAAACCCAGAGTCTGTCTCACCTCTTCAGATGCCGGAAATGCAGATCCTTCACTGTGTCAGCAGGCTTCTCTGTTATATGCAGTGACAGCTAACTTCTTCCAAATGGTTGGCATACAACGTCACAGATGGACTTGTCTCAGACACCGGCCATACTGCGGTAACGGAGTTCTAGCCTCCAGGCACCAAGACATGGGTGTGTTCCGGGTATGTGCTATGCCAGCCAATCCGCTGCAACCTTCTCCAGTTGCAGTAAGGCAAAACTTGGCCAGTGAGGCGGCTAGCGCCCCCGAAGTTGATCTTTAAAAACAAGAAGAGAGTCCTTCCAGTAAGGGGTGCACTTGGATATAGGAGATCAGAGGCAAATCAGGCAAAACTTCCAGGCAGGCTGTAATGGGCTCCTACTACTCACCGATAATCAGGTGGCAAGGGTGGATAATGCTCTATGCTGAACACAGAAGCATAAAAAACAAAGAGGCAGAGCAATATCCCTTTAAGTAATACTTAACGTTTATTATATCCAGATAGGAATTGTATTAAAAGTCCAAATCCACACCACAATAAAAGCAAACATCAAAGAACAGCTGTGTGCAGGAGCTTACGCATTTCAGCTAAAGAGCCATAGTCATAGCTTATCTTAGCGGTGAAAACCACACTACTTATACCCTAACTAACACAGTCATAGGTTAAGAACAAAGGTTTCACAGCTGAATGATAATGATAGATTAAGCCTTAAGGGACAACTCACTAAGATATAAGGAAATGCTTAGTGTAAAAGTACAAGTCTTATTCATATAATAAAACATTCCAATTCTCTGTACAAATGCCAGATAATAAATAAATCTTGGAACTGTGTGAACTGTACATATTAATAAAGTTCAAGGCCAAAAGATTGTATAGATGTTGACACAGATTGGGGTAAGAGCAGATATACACTCAATTACTAAGAAAATGATACTGACTGAGGTCTCTTAGGGTAAGCTAATAGTATAAATTTAGAGACCATGACATCCCAGGAAAACCTCATAGGAGAAATAATAAATAAATATAAGGGATTTCTCTTAAAAAATAAACATATATAATATGTGTGGATTTCTCACTGACAAATATCGTACAGTATGGTCTAAATGTTAGCAGCATCTAAAAACTGCAAAACAGCACAGTGCAGGGATGGAATGGCTTAGCAGTTAAAGGTTTAATAAAACAGAACAAATAGTCCACAGTGTTTGGGAATATAAAAATTTGGTACATGCCAAATAGGTAGTTTCTAAGAATATTCAGCAAGTTACTAGCAAAAAGTGTTCTCATTGCCTACTCCACCTCTCATAACTGATATTGGCTAGGATCCATAGCGGAGAAGACAGGTCTTAAAACCTTGTCATAGAGAACCTCCCAGCTGCCTAGAAAGCCAATAGATGGAAAGCTGTGCTCATAATGCCCAATATCCCCAATATACACAACTGGTAGTTGATCAAGCCTCTCTTGTAATTAAAATATTGCATAGAACTCTCAGGCAAACTGCCCCTTTCGTTACTGACCATGCCATCTCTGGAGTAATCAACAGGTCCCTATCATTAAAAACAATCAGACTATAAGTCTATAAGTCCAGATAACTAACTTCTGTGTAGGCTTGGTAAGTAGCTGACAGGCACTCAAGATCTATAGTCGCTTAGTTCCGCACTCCATAGCCCCATAGCTTATCACAGACATCTCAAAACTGTAGCCCTCTTGTGATTCAGAAGGCTCTGCTTGAACTTTGTCATACGAGATCAAACTGGTAAAAGCTTCACTTGATTTCTGCTCAAAGATCCTGAAATAATCGTCAAGGAGCTTAAGTATCTGCAACTCCCATCTGTCCAGTAGCCCCTTAATCTTCAAAAGGCAGACAAAGCTAGGCTCGCCCTCTGAACAATTACTGATGCCATAAATAAAACTGAGAAAATATGTTAGTCAAGGATCGATTTGTTGGCTATAGCAGTCCAACAGTGACTGCTTTACCCAGATAACTTGGGCGGGTTACTAGATTTGTTGTGAGGCCACGCCTAATTCTCTAACAGCCCAGACTTGTGCTCCCACCAAGGTATATCCAGCAATAATGGTATTGACCAATAAAGCTCTTATTCTGAAGTTGTAAAACAGGATCTGCTGAAAGGGATAAGTCTCCTAGGCTTTGATAACCGGTGGATTATCGTAGTGCTACTCCAAGAATGCCTGCTGCCTAGACATGACCCTCCACACTTTTAATATTGCTTTTTACAATATTTAAATTTATTGATTGTAAGCACTGTTTCTGGTTTGTTGTGATCTACATCTGAAAACAAAGAAGAAGACTATGGGTTTCTACTAGAAGGACTTCTATCTTCTTACATTATTATAAAGCATGAAACCGCTCCATTGTAATATTGTATCTGCAAAGAAGATGTAAAAAGAGATTGAGTGAATCTTTCAGTGCTTGCCTTGCGCCTACTTTATTGAACTCACATTTATAAATATGCAATCCAGTTTAGAAGATCAATAATGTAGCAGAAAGCACTGTAAAATGCTCTATCGTGAACATATTTGTACTTTGAGCTCATGAAGGCACATTCCCTATAAAAACATGTTCACAATGGTGCAAGCTAGTTTGAACATCTTCTTTGCAGATGCAATATTGCAATAGAGTGATTTCATGCTTTACAATCATCAACTAAATATCATCCACAAAGTGGACACAGTGATTTCAACATCAAAGGGTCTTGATAAATGCTCAAAATCCACAGTTAACATATATGGGCTATCAATCTGCACATGCTCAAACAAGATGGTGCAACCCATGCCAAAAACAGCAACTGCCCTTTTTGATGACAATAAATTCCCAAATAACAAATTATACTAAATATGGGGGGGCGGAGCCTACAGCTGTTGCGGAAAGTCGTGTATATGAAGAGCTCCTGACTCTTACTTGGATATAACTATAATTCTCTCTTTTAAAATATACATTTTGGGTCTGACACCCTTGTGAAAGTGCTCTGAAGTTTTCCTAGAAGAGTTGGTGAGATAAAATTGTATAGACGGCTCATCCTATGTTCCTCAGCTAGATTGCATGGAAGCTGACCGCATGGCAAGCAGGCCTATTTTATGACTCAGTTAATCTATGCCGTCGAGGCTGCCGCATTTATTATTCCCCCCCCCCTCCCCCGGGATCCCTTTGATTCTGGGTTAATAGCAGCATGTTATTGCTGCCCATATTTCTACACCACCTCAGCATCTTCAAATAGGAGCCTGAAACCAATATCTACCTTAGCAATGGCGGTAGCGGAGGTAGTCATAAGGGAACTCAGTGCACTCCTTGATTCGCACCTGACAGCCTTCACAGACATGCTTCATGAAACCTGTAGCTCTATCCGGAAAGCCATATATAAAGAAGGTAACAGAGACACTATAAATGGGGACCTTACCACCTCTCACCACAGGGATATAGAGGCTGCCCAGCAGACCCCCTGTGAGAATCCCCAGATCGCGGGCGCACTCCAGACCTCCTGTGATCCGTTGGGGCAGACCAGTGACGGCTCGAGATCAGTGACCCAGATTGCGGAGATAAGGCGCGGATTTGCAGTTCCCTGCACGACTGAGGCCACAGCAAATGGGCAGCCCTTGACTTCACAGAATGCGGCAGACTTTGGTATGACTCGATCTAAAGGAGTTACAGATATTCCCCAGGGAGGATGGGACAGCACTAAAAGCGGGCAATTACCAGTAAACAACCCACAGACTGAGTGTTCATTATACCTAATGGGGGGTGAAACCCTTATCACTTGTGACAGTCTCTACATACAGGAAATGGGGAAGCCTCAACAAAGAGCTCCACGCAAATGGCGATTATCGCATTCAGGTTCCCTCACTCAGGCGAGTATTCCCCAGGAGGAGTGGGTTTGGAAGGAGACAAGGGCTAATCTATACCCCAGAACTGAGACCACAAGCTCATAGCATCGCTGCGGTGTACATCTATTCATTAAGGGGTTAAACTTCTTAATATGTCATTTAGTTTTCAAGCATATCCCATACCCCCCCCCCCTTTTTCCCCAATAAAGACACAACAACTGAGTTGGGAAAAAGACCGGTCACGGTCACGTTTATTAAAACGTAAAACTTTATGAAACTATTCAATAGTTTCATAGCAACTTTAAAACCTGAACTTTGTAAAAGTTCCATAACTCTTGGCGGCATATATCCCTAACTAACTATCCCCTACCAACAGCCGGTCAAAGCCCCATACGGTACCTACAGCATAGCACGGATTGCTGACGCTCATTTGCATGGAATGGATGTAATATTTGAGCTCTTCGGCCGAACTTTGAGGAGGGGAACCCCTAGGCCGGCACCTAGCGGGCGTCACCCCTCCCCATTCCCCTAGGCCGTCACTCATCATTCGGACTGCTCGCTCCAGGGCAATGACCGACCGCCAGCTGGGGCACCACCATCAGCCCAGAAGGGCGACCCCCACCAGCTTGTCATACAACCCGCCGGTAAAGGGTGATGGACTAAATTACAACCTGGGCTTACAGGGCTAATTCAACTAAACCAACCCAGGCCAGGGGAAGGGCCCTGCTCTCTGCCACCAGTACTCACCTGCCGCCAACCACTACTTCAACAGGGACGGGTGGGCGGGGAAAATCCTCTCGAAGTCTGGAAGCAGGAAAAGAGGCCGGGATCACTGCAGCATGGACCTATAAAGGTAAGCACACTCTCCGCCCCTCATATTGCAACAAAGTAACACATTTCCCCTGCAAACTCCAGACTTCTAAATTGTTAACCCTTAGTTTTGTTACAGTCCCATTAGAGGGCCCTCCACTGTCATAAGGGGTTAAACTTCTTAATACGTCATTTAGTTTTCAAGCATATCCCATACCCTCCCCCCCCCTTTTTCCCCAATAAAGACACAACAACTGAGTTGGGAAAAAGACGGTCACGTTTATTAAAACGTAAAACTTTATGAAACTATTCTATAGTTTCATAGCAACTTTAAAACCTGAACTTTGTAAAAGTTCCATAACTCTTAGCGGCATATATCCCTAACTAACTATCCCCTACCAACAGCCGGTCAAAGCCCCATACGGTACCTACAGCATAGCACGGATTGCTGACGCTCATTTGCATGGAATGGATGTAATATTTGAGCGCTTCGGCCGAACTTTGAGGAGGGGAACCCCTAGGCCGGCACCTAGCGGGCGTCACCCCTCCCCATTCCCCTAGGCCGTCACTCATCATTCGGACTGCTCGCTCCAGGGCAATGACCAACCGCCACAAGAGAACGAACACTCTTGCCGCCAACCCAACTGACATAACAGACCCCCCAACCACAAGATTGTTAAACAAACTTGCATTAACCTAACCAAATTTTTTTTTTTTTTTTAAATTTTACATTTGAGCCAACAATGCTCTCCTAATGTCTGCTAAGAATATATCCAGCCCTTCATCCATTAAATGCACCCCGTCTGGGCGATATAGTTCCTTCCTGTCAGCCGTAATGCTCTCATGTCTGATCACAAACCCCGACGCTGCCATGACCGCTCTTCCCAACTCTCTGTTCACTTTTTTCCTGACATTATAGGCCGTTCTTTGCGACACCATAAATCTCCACTGCAGTCGTGCGACCACAAATGACCACCCCACTTTGAAGCCTTGCAGCCAAGCACACAACCAATTCACATCGGAAACCATACGTCTGATCAGGTCTAAGGCAGGTACAGAGCCCAGGTCATTCCCCCCTACATGCAGAACCACTATTTTTGGCAAACCCCACCTCCTGTAGGCATCCTGCAAAAGGGAGGGTAGGTCGTTCCAGGATAAACCTCGACGGCCGAGCCAGCGAACACTGGCCCTCGATGCCGCAAAGCCCAACTGCTGGCCTCCTGGTGAGCGTAGAGCCCTGATAGCCGCCCAATGCACAAATGAGTGCCCCACAATCCAAATGCGCACCGGTGCCTTTCCCTTACCTAAAACAACAGCATGTGGACACTCAGCACAGGAAAAACACAGAACTATATCGAAATCAATGCACACAACCCCAATAGACCATTGCCCCCCGGCCCTTTCCTTTCCATCAAATTAATCAAACCTACTTAGGAGCCTTCAACGGCCTTACGTACAGTTTGTACCTATTTGATTTCCAATGCCCCAAACGCTTAACCTCTTCAACTTGTACCCCTTTTGATACTGCGCTTGTCGCAGCCCCAATCCTAAAGGAATGTGACGTGATCCTGGCTGGATCTAAACCGCACGCGGCAGCTGCTGCAGCAAGCACTTTTCGAAACTGGTAGATTGACAAAGCGGACGAGTCTTCGTGCACTAGAAAAAGCGCTGCACCCGACGGTCGCACTTTCATGTAGTTCCCTACATTAACTACCGGGCAACATTCCGGTATATCACAGCTTTTCAAAGGAAGCCAGGCCCCTCTGGCTGCCTGATCCGTCTTTGATCGCGGAATGAACAGCAACAAGCTTCCTTCCGCCCATCTTACATGTTTTACTCGAACACCTCCCGTTCCATTAACTCTCGCGGAAGATACTAGCTCGCTTACTCTTAACGCACCCGCAAAAGCCAGCGCAAACGCTGCCCTAAACAGTAACACCTCATAGGTGCCTGTGCACACGCCCTTGAGTGCCCCAACCAATAGCCTCAAATGCTGGCTCCCTTTTATCCATCGTCTTGGGCTCAGACCTGCCCCATCCTTTCAACACCTGCCTCACCAAAAAGGAGTTGGAAAACTCCGGTAATGTCAAGGTTTTACTAAAAAATGCCACTGCCGCCAAGCGGCTTTGTGAAACTGGCCGGGACAACCCTCTTTCCTTCAAGCAACCCAGCCATTCCAACACATGTACCTGATTGGCCTGATGTGGCCCAAAGCCCTTCTCGGTGCAGAATGCCACCCAAGCCTTCCAATGATTCTCATATGCCGACCAGGTCTTTGGTGCTAAGGACACCTTCAGTAACTGAATGATTGATGCCCACTTGTCGCTAGCTGCCAGAGAAACAATGGGCAAATTAAACCCTGGGATGCCGCCCTCGGCGCCAGCCTCCTAAACTCCACCCACTTGAATCTAGACAATGCGTCAGCCAAGCTATTGTTTACTCCAGGCACATGGCGTGCCGTAAAAACCACGTTAAGCTGCAAACAACGTAGTACAAGGTACCTCAGGTACCTGACCACCACAGGTGAAGCAGCAGACAACCTTTTGATAGTGTACACAACGCTCATGTTGTCAGTCCAGAACACTACCTCCTTGTTTGCTAGCTTGTTCCCCCACAATTCAACAGCCACAACAATTGGAAATAATTCCAATAAAGTCAAGTTTTTTGTGAGTCCAGTCTCAACCCACGAAACAGGCCACGCACCCGCGCTCCATTCCCCATCCAGGTACGCCCCGTAACCAAAGCCCCCAGCTGCGTCTGTAAAGAGATGCAGCGCAAGGTTCGACAATGGTTCTCTTCTCCATAAGCAGACTCCATTGAAATGAGAAAGGATCTCCTCCCAAACTTTGAGATCGTCCCTCATCTCACTAGTTACTTTAAACCTCTTTGCTTTTGCCCCCTGTCCGCTTAACTGCTCCTCCAATTTTCTATTGAAGACGTGACCCATAGGGATCGCCCTTCCTGCAAAGTTAAGCAGACCTAAGAGCGATTGCAATTGCTTCAAAGTAATGCTAAATGAGCTGGCAACTGTCCTGACTATTGCCAGTAAGTTGACAACTTTCTCCTGTGGCAGCCGACATTCCGCTGCAACGGTGTCGATCTCAATTCCCAGAAAAGTTAAGCATGTACATGGGCCTTGAGTTTTGTCCTCGGCAAGCGGGACACCAAATTCTGAAGTCACCGCACGCATAACTCTCATGAGGTGCTCGCATTCCCCTGACCCTGCACGTCCTATCAGCAAGAAATCATCCAGGTAGTGGGCAATCCTACCCGTGCCCGCAGCCTCTTGCACCACCCAGTGTAAGAAGGAGCTAAAGCATTCAAACAATGTGCAGGACAGAGAGCAGCCCATGGGCAGGCATCTGTCAACATAAAATCCCCCATCAAACTTCAAGCCCATCAGCTTGAAGGCAGACGGGGGCAGAGGGAGCAACCTGAAAGCGGATTCGATATCCAGTTTCGCCAACATTGCCCCTCTCCCTGCCGCCTTAACAAGCTCCACCGCATCATCAAATGACTGATAATGTACGGAACTCATTCCTGGGTCTATTGCATCATTAACTGATCCCCCTTTCGGATACGAAAGGTGGTGTATCAGTCTATATTTCCCAGCTTCTTTTTTGGGGACTATCCCCAATGGGGAGACCACCATATGAGTGAAAGGTTGGCGCAAAAATGGGCCAACCACCCTCCCTAAAGCCACCTCTTTATTTAGCTTCTCTCGCACTACTTCTGGGAATTCGTATGCTGACTTAAGGTTGCGATGCACTGTAGAACCCCTCACAAACTGTTGTACAGGTATTCTGAACCCCTGCGTCAGCCCCTCCCGTAGCACCCCAGCTGCTTCCTGGTTAGGATAGCGCCCCAGCCACGGGATGATAGCCCCCGCCTTAAGAGGCGTTGGGGCCCTTTCCACTAGGGCCACCTCTAGGGGCTCCCTTGTCACCCCCGTGCTCCTTTCGCTTTGCGCAATCGATCCCTGAGTGTGGTCCACCGCAAAACTTGCAGACGTGACGAAAGGAGCAACTTGCCCCCCTGTCACACTGCTTGTCTTGAAACTTCCAGCATTCCCTGCCTCGTTTCCTTGCCCTCTGTACTGACCTTCCACTCCTTGACCTACTGCCAGCAGGTGGGGATGGAGATCTATCCGCCAGCAACTTAGACCACAAGTGCATCTCCTGTGTGCCAAAGTGCAGCAGCGGGTTACCCACCATTTTTCTTCGGAAAGCCATATCATACTCCCTCCATGCTCCTTCCTTAAAGTGCTCATGCACATACTGAATTGTATCGGCATACTTAAACAAGTTATGCCCCTGGGCCGGCCACTTATCCACATAACAAGTGGCTAAGACCCTAAAACCACTTCTGCCACTCCTCGAAGGTCTCGGGCCGCCGAACCCTTTTAGGTCCGGTACCGTCCTCCGCCTTCTCTTTCTCCCTATATGCCTTAGCAGATAGCTCGAAAATATTAACATATCTCCATTCCTGGATCTTCTTGATAACCTTAGTTTTCAAGTGTCCATAGAGGTAGTGTACTAAGCAAGGGTAAGTATCCCCTTGCATAGCCACTTTACGCGACATAGGGAGACCCGGCTGCCCCGCGTCCAACATAGCTAGCTGGTTGTTAGCCAGCACCACAGGCATCTCTACCACCCCCAGCTTTGCTTTCTCCTGCGCAGCAAACATCTTCTTGATCATCCTAAACATACGCTGCTGTCCTTTACCCACTAGTCCTAAAGCTTTCCCACTATCTGAGTCAGACCCACTGGATGAAGAACCTAAATCAGCATGTGTGTGTACAGGAAATAAGGGCTCACCTATTCTTGTTTGCTGCACTCCTGCTGCTGAAGTTGATGGCATCTCGACCTGCGCTGTTGCTGGTACTGGAGCCTGCTGATTATCCACCTGCGGTTGTGATGCACCTTGCCTCCCTGCAGAGCTGGAGGCCCTGGCTGCCATAGTTCCCTGTGAAGAAACAGAAAGATGGGGAGTACTCTGGGAAAAGGATGGAGCCCCAGTGAGGCCCCCCCTGTCGTTCATCCCCGTGCTCCCACCCAGGCTAACGCCTAGCGCCGTGGAGACTGCCCTCTGCCATTTCACATTCTCAGTTTGAACACCCCTCACTGGATCACTAGGGCTTAACCCTGCCCCCCCAGCCCCCATGGGAATAGAAAAGGATGTCTGCCCATGCTGTTCTATAGGAACTGTGCTTGTCATACCTCCCACTGACATAATTGGGGAAGATGTCGCTCCAATCTGGCTTGAGGAGACTATGCCCCCCCCTTGCACCACATACTGTGCCCCCGTTTGATTAGCAGCCATTTGAGGCCCAGCAAAATTAGCCACACTCACACTAGCATTGTGCCCCCTCTGCTGCCATTCATTCACATACTCAGAGGATCGCTGCGCAGCTGCGCCCACACCATGTCCCATTGCCTGCTGCTGTTGAATGTTACTGCTCGGGCCTGTGCCCGCATTATGCACCTGTTGTGACCCCCCCGGAACCACTGATCTGCCACTTAAGCACACCCCGCTGCGCCCAGGCCCACCCGATGACCTCCTGATTCTGTTTGAAACAAAGCCTGTACCATGCGTCTGCTGTGACCCCCCAGGAACCTCCGCTCTGCCACTCAAGCACACACCGCTATCCACAGGCCCACCTGGTGACCTTCCTGGGGCCGCATCCTCCCCCCGAAGCCTCCCCAACTTACTGGGGGCTCCATGCTGGTAAGCGCTCCTGCTTCTAGTCCTGCGCCTCCCTCTAGTAATATCCGAGTCCACCTCCGATGATGACGTTGTGCGTGACGCGTCATCAAAGTAGGCGTGCCCCGGACCAGGCCTACGTGCCCTTAGGCCTTCAAGCCCTCGCGCCTCAGCCCCGCAACCATGGCCCTCCGGAACGAGCCCAGCACCTGCCGCCTGAGGCGACAGTGACCGAGCAAGCGCCAGAAGGGCGGTAATAGTGTCGGGGGGTAGCGCAGCTAAACGCGCCAGGCCAGACTCCTCTGGCAACTCCTGTGGGGTAACGTCGACTCCCACCTGTGGCACCACCATGTCTAATGCCCTTGAGGTGCGAGCAAGGCCCGTACAGGCCCCACTCCCCTCGGTGCCAGCCCTACTGGACCCTGAAAGTTCCACAGACCCTGTAACCTGACTGGGGCCTAAACTACTGCCCCGCTCTACCTCCTCATCCCTATTAGACTCTTGACAGCCCCCCCGCCTCTAGGACAGATGGGGAATTAACTTTTTTGGGCCTTGCAGGACCTTTGCCTTTCCTTCTTCCACCCCTAGCATTAATGATGTGGGAAACTGGGGACCTGGATTGGGGGGTAGGCGGTACAACCTCCTCAGAACTGTCCCTGCTCTCTCCTGCAGGCCTCCGGACCTCTGCTGGACCAGATTCTTCCTCCCTGAACCTCCTGGGCCTAGCTGAAGTTCTCCTAGCACGCTCCATCTCAGACAGAAAAATCCTCTCGAAGTCTGGAAGCAGGAAAAGAGGCCGGGATCACTGCAGCATGGACCTATAAAGGTAAGCACACTCTCCGCCCCTCATATTGCAACAAAGTAACACATTTCCCCTGCAAACTCCAGACTTCTAAATTGTTAACCCTTAGTTTTGTTACAGTCCCATTAGAGGGCCCTCCACTGTCATTTGAGTGATGCCTTTTCAGAGCGGGGCTGAGTATTAACTAAGCAGATGCTTCCTATTGTATAGCTGACGGCACTGTGACCGGGACATAATAAAGGACCCTAGAACACTTGAACTAATTAGTCCCTACATGTTACTTAAGCCCCTTGGACATGGCGCTCCTGAAGTCACCGACTAAAACTTAAATTTAATATTAGCTAAGGTCCTTTTTGCTCAACTCTCCTAACATTTGGGGTATATGTCTATCCAGGGCTGAGACTGCTCTGTTTCATAAGTTAATCTATTCTATTGTATGGTTATTGCTTTCAATGTTGATGTCTAGACTTATTAATTTACTATTAAGTTACTGGATGCCTGTTGCACCCACATAAATGTTTAGGTATAGACGAGTGCAAGCTGTCAAAATGAAAAACTGTACTAGGCACTATAAATAGGGCTCACACTCTTTTTAAATATATGTTCACACTGTACCAATGCAGATGGAATTGTCATATGTACCAATACACTGTCGGAGAGATTCTCGCCACTTTAATCTATTGTCCTTATTTTAGTCTGATAATATACAGCACCTGCTAGCACTTCCTTTTTACCCTGTTTATGCTGGGCTTTTAGAGGCTAGTAGAGAATAATGCAGAAGTTAAAGGCATATGCCACAACTGTGTACATACAGGATACCATGTTTTGCTAAATCTTAAATCCGTTATTGCCCTGCTATGTACTTAAACTGACCCAGAATATCCACACGCCTTACTGCTTAATTAAGGGGTCCTGCACATATAGACTCAGAAAAAAGTCATATGCTTTATCCTACTTATACTAGGGACTGTTTTCTTGAGGGGTCTCATTTGGCTGTGCGGTGCTATTGTCTATCCCCGGGGGTATTGGTATCTCCGCACCGCCTAGCTATCTCTTCTAGAATGATAATAACTATGGCTTCCTTATTAATGTTTTATTCAATTTTAAGAACAGGGATCCTATAGAGACCCGTCTACTCTTTATCCCTTAGTATCCCCGTCTCAATTTCCTAAGCTAGTCTGAGGTCCAGGAGTGACCATTTATTTTACTATTGCGGGGTAACATCCACTGTCAAGATTCATTTTCAAAAGGGATATAATTTAATCTGTTACTATACTAAAATTAGGATCTTTATAAAGTGCATTAGAGGTTAAATGATATACAACTGCATGAAGATCTTGTCTATGTAATATATATTTGACCTGCTTTTACATGTATTTGTTTATGTACAATTACTACTGCATTAATTTGTATATCTTAAGTTTAATCCTAAATAAAAATATTATTTAAAAAAAAAAAAAATTATACTAAATATGGCCCTATCATCAATATGAAACATATCTATTACATATTGTCAGCAGCAAAATATATATTGAGATTAATACCAATGTATACCTATGAATAAATTACATGAAACAGTTATTTTTTAATAAAAATATAAACGCCACTATCCAATTGCAATAAAACACACACAGTTTATTAACCCCATTAACCTACTATAAATTAAATCAATTAAAGGCCCATGATGCATTCTGCTCATGCTGTCAATGTTTCTGATTGGCTGGCAATAGGGATGTGACTAAAAGTAAAAACAGGGCAAATCCGCCATTTTTGGATTACCTGGTTGTTGTTTTTTTGTTTTTTTAGCTCTGGTGTTTGCTGGTCGGCAACCATTATCAGTCGTGGGTGCCATTGTGGGAAAATATTGACTCTCATGGCAGTTATGAGTCTCAGCTGTTTTTGACAATCTGTGCTTGAGTAGCTTTGATGAGATCCGAATACAAATGTAGATATGTTAAGTCCTTAGGTATGGATTTCTTGTATGAATAAAAATGTTATCTAGCAGTGAGGTTTTGGATGGTAGAAGGTAACCTATGAGTTGTTGGCTGACAGACAGACAGGTAAATGCTGCACATAAGTGAGTTCCAGTACTTTAGTATACTCAGAAATTATACATGCATTATTTTGTTGTGCACATATTCATAGTTATAGAGGAGATCTCAGAGATTTGTAATAGGTGATAGCTAATGCCTGTCTATTCAACATCCTTTCTACTACAGTAACGTTTGTTTTTATGGATAATTGAATCACTTCAGTCTTTGTTGTGGTAACTGAGAACACCTTAGCATGGCATGAAACAATGAGGTGAGGGGAGTCACACTGTAGAAAATGTTACATATTTTATTTATCCATAAAATACTCTTAAACGATTACACATTTCTTTGGTTGATCTAGGATATAAATCTGATCTAGGATATAAATCTGGGAGTAAATCTGATTACCTAAAGCTTAATAGAAAAGCTGTTGTCCTCTTAAATAAATGCAATTCATTCTGTAGTTATCTGGCTAATGATCAAAGCCCATATAAAGGGCCAGGAAGAGACTGACCAGGGGCCTGTTTAGAAGAATAATAATCCTAGTCCCAATCTTCTAAATGTTGTGACTCAGAGCCTACTTTATGTACACATGCTTTTTTCTAGTATCTTCAAGGTGAATGATTCTCTTACCACATTTAGGGGTTGATTTATGAAGCAGCGGATACTGCTTCAGGCCCACTCCCCTTCAGGTCCGCCTGAAGCGGTAGTTAAGAAGCAGCGGTCCTAAGACCACTGCTCCTTAGCTCGTCCGCCACCTCTGAGGCAGCGGACAGCAATCATCCTGATCGGATACAATCAAGCTCATTTACACCCCCTGCTAGCAGTCGATTGGCAGCGAATGTGCAGGGGGCGGCATTGGAAAAGCATTTCACTAGAAATGCTTGTGCAATGATAAATGCTGGCGGACATGATCTGCTACAGCGGAACATGTCTGCCCGTAGATAAGTAAATTGGCCCCTTAACCTTTAAAAGAAGAGGTTATGTTACTGGGGGGGGCTGGGGTGATTTTTAGAGTACTGAGGCTTTGCCTTCAAGGAAATGGTGTGACTGAGATAACATTTACTCTTTATTACTTTAAATTACTCTTTATGGGGCGGAGCCAACTACTAAAGGAGTCAGACGTGCATGTTAGGAGCTCCTGGCTCCAAAGTGACACAAATGGCGTTTATTTGTATTTAAACTAACTTTTTTTTCTACTGCTGTGGATCCCTTCTCTATCTAACTTCGCTGGGGACAATTGAGCTTTCCGGATAACCTTTTCTGCCTCTGGGACGAGACCAAGTTTTACAATGTCGGAGGCCTAGGATGCATGGAGGCTAGCTGTGACGCAGCTCTTACCCGTATGCTTATCTGACACATTTAATCACAGCTTGTAATGGAGTCAGCAGCACTTATCCTGGAGAAACTGCACAGCCTGCTTGATAACTATGTAGCCGCTTTTGAGGCGACATTGAGTGGGGATATTATATGTGCTGGCGATCAAGTCCCGGAACAACTTACTATATTGCAACTCTGTCCGATGTCCAAGATTGCTTCACTGACACTTGCAGTGAGTAGCTGCGGAGCTGAGATTGAGATCTTGGCAAGCGCTGCGCGGCGCTACGCGGCGCCAATGGACACAGAAAGCATTTCAGCTGCAAGTTTCCCCATCTCTGTGCTGACACAGGACAACAAGTCACCAAGACCTATAGACACCCATGTTTACACCCCTGGTAAGAAAACCGTATTTACATACCTGCAGACACCCAGCCTATTGCGATCCCCTGCTACACAACCTAAGCTACATGTCAACGCAGCCTTATCTCAAATCAGCACTACTCTTTGTTTTACTACATCACAAAGAACAGGAGTGGGTTGAGTTTTGTTCTCACATGATGTTTACTGCTGGGTTCGTTACCACTACCTCACGAACCTTAAGATGACATCTCTTAATCTGATCAATAGCGGGTTGGACACTGGTATTGGACTCCCATCTGTTGACTTTGTTTGTTTGACGATGAATGGATCTGAGACTATCTTAAACAGTTAACAATCCATACTAAGTGATCATCTAGTTAAACACCGTACAGCCATACTCTTTCTAACTTAGTTGGGATGAGTAGTTAACATGTTGATTGCTGCTACGGAATGCTGGATTGTCTCTGGGGACATTCATAACACAAAATTACAGGTTACAATTTACAAAATATATGCTGAAACATTTTGCCTTTATAGACTCTGAGCTACATTAATCTTACGTGACTTATCTACAATAGTTATACCATATATGTGCTTACTGTAGGTTTAATATCACAAACATGCGTTGTTACAAAGGAAGGTAGTCATTCCTAATGTCTTAGCTCCTCTTTAGTACCTAGAGCATTTATATACTTGTCTTATGCCTAAGGACAGAGATAGTTTTTCTATAGTTCCCACTTAGGATTTTGATGTTTCTTATATGCTTTAGATAACCAGCTTACACAAATGTTACAACTTTCTCATCCCAAACTGTCATATCCATTTTAAAGCATCAGCAGTCACAACTGGGTCAACCAGCTCTAAAACTAAATCGATTGCCTCTAAATGTGCTTCTTAATAACAAACAGATGTCTGCCTACCTTTTCTATGACCGTGTCACTGAGAGTAATATTTTCTCTTTACTTCGTTAATGCAGTTATACCATTGAGGAGTCAAAATAATATATTTTTTATCTATATACAAGCCATGAATGTTCTAGTGTGAGTCTAGATATATAGCCTTTCATTTGCTCTGAACTCCCTTATGGATATCTTAAAGCCAGCCATTTAACTTTTATGCTACACCTGTATAGTCAGTATCGAGCTATGTATGACCTCCTGGTATATTTATCATTATGATATCACATATTAGTGCGGGTGGCACCACATCCTTTCCCCCCCCCCCATCACCTTATAGTTCCCTGATTACTTACTTTAGAGTCAGGAACTAAATGCGTGGTTTCCTTGAAATATACCACAATTAATTACACTTGCATCAATAGTTCTAATTCCCACAGTATTATTTCCCGTTGTTGTGACCTGTGGTAATATTGATTGAGACAAAGCCATTTTTGGTTCTACTTTTGTTTGCGAGATTGGCCGTTTTAAACAATCTATATAGTGTGCTCTTATAGTATAACTCTAGCAAAGGGTATATGTATTTAAACAATAGATATTATATGGGTACTCGTCTAAAGGATGTTGGGAACTGGCGCCAACCCAAGGGCCCTGGGTGCAGCTAGATTCTAGACATATCAGATTAAGAATAAGGCCTTTAACCTTTTCATAAACTCATGTAATGATATCTATGTCTGATTAACTATTGGCTATACAGTCTTTACATCACTTGAAGCTAGTTATGTTGTACTGGGGCTCTGTTACTGTCCCAGGTTATATGTACACAGATATAGAGCTTCTTATCTAGTTTAAAGTTACAGACGCAGCACAATTCTGTTACCAACTGATAACATCATCAGTTTTTTTTAACTTATTTCTAATTACAATGCCTGTGGGATATTCTATCATTAATATCCTATCATTAATATCTTTCAGTTCAAGAAAGCTTGTTCTTTTGTGTGAATATATAAATATATTTGTAATGCGAGTAATTACAAGTCTTCTCTTTTTCCTTTTCTTCTTATGTAACAAAATAGAAAATGTGAGGTCTCTTTTTTTGTTTATCATTTTGCCTACAATACTGTGAAGTAGCGGATCTGATTGTATAATGTGACAATACGACTGATATGTTTTTCTTTTCTTTGTATACGATTTCTGTATCTCAGTTTGCCTGTTATTTTGCATATTTGACCTCAATAAAAATTATTTAAACAAAAAAAAAATTACTCTTTATTACAGTCCAAACACTCAGATGCATCCTTTAGAGGGGAAGTGTTATTAAATGACATTGTACACTAGATTTTTCTTTGCATAAATATTTTGTAGATGATCTATTTATATAGCCCACCTGGGAGTGTTTTTGTAACAATGTTCATTTTCAGACTCCTAACCAAGCCCCAAAGTATGAGATATAGACCCAGGCCTACAGATTCTTGCTGCTATTGTTTGGGTAATCTGTCATATGCGGGGAAGGGGGTAGTGCCTGTTTTTACTGCTTTCCCAGCCCCTTTCAGTGAGTGTCCCAGCCTAACTTAATCAACAGTGCTAAATTGGGAGCTTCTAAGTATTTTTTTTAAAGATTTTATAATGGATTTATAAAGTGCATATTCTTCTTTATAGTGGTGTCTATTACATGCAGTTATATGAAAATTGGTGTATACTCTCAGAGATTGAGATGGGAGCTAATGTAGATTGAGCTCGCATTCCATTGGCTGATTGGAACAGCCAATAGAATGCAAGCTCAATTCTATTGGCTGATCCAATAAGCCAATAGGATTTTTTCTACCTTAATTCCGATTCACAAGAGCTGCTGGTGCAATGCTGAATATGGAGAGCATATTGCTCTCCGCATTCAGTGATGTCTGTCGGACCTGATCCGCAGTGTCGGATCAGGTCCGACAGACATATGATAAATAGGCCCCTTTATCTGATATCTGGAAGGTAGCAAAACAAAATGATGCTTGGAGCTGCTCTTTTACCAATATCATATTACCTGTGGAATTCACTTACATTTGTTACAAAGGGCCTGATATTTAAAACTTCTCCGACATGGAATGAAATCACACAAAATCTTTATTTTTTAGACCTTGCATTGTAATGTAGGAGTCTTTGTTTCATATAAAGAACACTACATAGCAACATAAACATTTCTCAAGATAAAATTTGTGTTTCTAAATTTATTTAAGAGCATCATCGTACCGACGAGACTTCTCAGATCATAACCCCTGAGCGGCGAAGTTTTGAATCATGAAAGCTTTATTTTGACTTTACTGACCTATTTAATATATAGTTAGTGGCAAACAGTGTAATAAATAAATTATCTAACACAGCAGAGCAATGTCTACCTTCAAACCTAAGAATACAAAGAACACTATCAAATCCACATATAAAACATATGCAGAGGCGGAGCTAGTAGCTTAACAGAGCAGATGTGCTTCTACAGAGCTCCTGAAGCAGTACCAGATAATGAGCCATTAAACCAGGCTTTATTGGTCTAAATTGTCTAAAAACAGTACTTGACCTAACAAGGAACAATCTGGCCACTACTAGAGACTGTTTGAAGTAACGCCCGTTACGGGCGAACCTGCTGACCGCCAGCCTGGTTTAGGAAACACCGAGGCTTCTGTGGCTTCCATGGTAGTTGGCCCACCTTAGAGTAATAGCGCTGGAATGGCAAGAACATCAATCACGGCAGACATATAGCCGCTTTCACGGCCAATGCACTGTTTGGAGCCCGATTTCCACCACCACACAGTACTCCTTGAGCCTAACCTGCAAGCGTGGCCTACTAACGGCCCACCGACGTACGCCTGTTATATATATCTGATTCAGTCACTGCCTTAAGAAGCCTCCACCTATTTTGCTCCCTCCTTGCAGCTTACACTTGGGGGCCACTAAACAGGGGACCTTACAAGAAAGATACCCCAACTGGGCACAGTATACACTTCTCCATAAAGGCATAAGAGAGGCCCCTCATGCTGCTTCCACCCCATTGGGCACCCCTGGGGCCTAGATAACCTTTGCTGGCTCACTACAAAAGGTACAGCACAGTGGGCCCCCAGCCACATTCTATGGGGTCCCTGCTACATGCCCACCGGGACTATTCCCAACCTATTGGATACATTAGGAGTATTTTGTGTCAGAGACCTGAATAATACCACAAGGACACCTGTACAAACTGTTCTTGGCTAATGTTAAGGTTTTCTGTAAACAAATATATTATTCAGAAGTGTTGTAAGCCTCTGTGATCACATTCCGTCTCTTCCCTTTCGGCCTGGCTTTACAGACTGTTCGCTTCCATATACCTTTTCCCCTTCCTATGGTCATATACCTTTTATCCCTTAGGTGGGGGAGTTGAGTCCTTGGACATTTGTGTGGTGCCCTATAGGCCTAGCCTGAGGTGATGCGACATATTGTTTATTTGTAACAAAACTATGGATATTGTCCTAATTCCATGCAAATTGTGGGAGAGGTATTAATACATAATTCTGTTAATACAAGGCTTTGTGTCTTTACCTTTACCCTACCCAGGTATCTTGTGAGCTGTTTCTTTCTCTCTTCCCTCTCTGGAACTACGCTTACTCTCTCTTTATCTAACTCTTCCTCCACCTCCCTTTTCTGCCTAGCTTGTTTAGGTGGTTCACTGATACCTCCCTTTTCCCCTTCCCAGTGGGTCATATCCAACTTTACCCAGGGGTGGAGATTGAGTGTATCATCTGATTTTTCTCTGATCTCTTCCTTTTCCCTCCAACCCTTGTGAATTACACATTTATAGGTCTCTACTTTTGTATATGTACCATTAGGTAAAACATAGACAGCAATAGATAAAATGGTGTAGCGTTACTAGGGAAATGGTTTCCAGCCCCGCTCTAAAGGTAAATGTACAATGTCTGAAATATTAATGTGTTAGTTGATCTAACCCTTTTTCTCAGCAGTGGTGTATATATTTATTGTTAGAACAGTTGTCCATTGCGAGGTTGCAACATTAGGTGTTGAGCGTTTTCCAAAATGCCTCACTCTGCCAGGAAGCACCCAGAGTCCAATTCAAAGTCCAAGAAAACGGTATATGACCATTTTATGCAGTCAGTTAAGGAGCCGGCCACAGAGGTCCACAGAGAACTCAGTGACCCTGACTCTCAGGATGAGGAGTCCCAATCTAGCATGCACTCTGCTATTGCTTCTCAACACTTTATTATGGAATCTACACTCAAAATAATGCTAGCTATGCAGACTTGATCTATAACTCAGGAGATTCAGTGCAGCTCTGCTCAACTTAAGAAGGAGATCTCTGAAATTGGCGAGAGGGTAGATGCGTTGGAGCATGAACAGGATGATATCGCTGTGGACCAATCTAGTCTGCTCTCATATTCCCGAGAACCTAGCTGAGCAAATCTCACAATTGGAGTTTAAGTTGGCGGATGTTGAAGACAGGTCCAGGCATAACAACATAAGGTTTAGGGGCATCCCGGAGTCTGTCTTGCCAACAGAGCTACATGTATACCTGCAAGCTCTGTTCCAGGAGTAAGTGGGCTCTCCTGAGGACTTAACGAGCAACATGGAGCGAGCTCATAGGGCCCTCCGTTCTAGGATTGTGGCCCTGGACAAACCAAGAGATGGCATAACTTGTTTCCACAGCTTCCTATTTAAAGATAAGTTAATGTAAGCCACCTTCAAGAAGCCAACTCTTGGTGAGAGATTCAGAGCTGTCCAACTCCTCCCTGACCTGTCGGCCCACACTCTCCAACAACGCCGGCAGTTCAAGCCTGTTACTACCATTCTCCACAAAACCAACATCAAATACAGATGGGGCTACCCCACCAGACTCATCATTGCCAAAGATAACCAAATGTCTGTGGCCACCACAAGTGCCTTCTCATGCTAAACTGTGTGCCTCTGTGCCAGAATTGTCCGCAAAAGATCAAATATTAAAGCGCCCTAAGATGCACTTCCCACAGGATGCTATCAGACCTCTTGGGGACATTGCCTGATTTGCTGGGCCAGAGTTTAGGCCCGATGCGAACCTTCTACTATCTCATTGGCATGCAAGAAAATCTGGTAATTTATTTCTTTTCTGGACTGTTATTTCTTGTTCACACCTACAAATGTTTAGAAACACACTTTTTACAATGTTTTTTATACTGTTTTGCACTGTTTAACTGTTTACTAGTTATTAACATAAAATTGATTGTTCTAGAGCGGGGCTGGTGTTCTGGCTCCTATCTCATCTGCTCTCGAGCTTAGTGTTCCCCCCCAGTAGTAATAGTACGGAGGTTATGTCAAACTTTTTTGACAGGTGGACACGCCCCTTTCTCCTCCCCTAAACCCGCCCCTTTCCACTCCCACTTGTACGCCCCTTTTTGATATCAATTTGATATAAAATTCACTTTTTGATATCAATTTGATATAAAATTGATATAAAAAGGGGATTTTGATACAAATTTGATATAAAATCGATATTAAAAAAAGTGTTTTTAATACGTATTTGATATAAAATTGATATTAAATAGTTTTTTTTTATTAGGATTTGGATTAAAAGGTTATAAGAGGTTATTAAGCTTATTTTGATATGGTTGATTAGGAGCTTTATAAAAGACTATAAAGTTTATTTAATTTAAAAAAGGTATAAAGTATACTTTGATATTGTATTCTATTAAAAGGGAGATATAAAATCTTAATATATATATCCTCTATAATGTTCAATAGGTTTAATAAGGCATGTCAGGACTTGCTATGAAAAAAAAAGATATAAAATGTAATAGGATTTAAAGGAGGAGGTATAAGAGTATAAAATTCAATTGTTTTGATATTTTCTTTTATTAGGGGATTATAAAAAAATAAAAAATAAAAAGTTTGTTAACATTTCTTATAAGATTTCTGTGAATGAAATAATTTAATTCAGTATTGTACATATTATCTTTTCTGTCTTCATGCCAGCACATTGTATGAACTGAATGCACAGGCTACTTATACTGTACGCTCTGACACTTATGTTATTAAAATGCTGACATATCTAATACGTCATTTGTTAAATGACTAATATTTTTTCATCACATATCTTTGTCAGCAAATATCATCATATTACTTTCAGATGTCATTGAGTTCACAAGTTCTTAAAAAAAAAACTGACATACAGCAATTTTGTAGAGTAAAGATATTTATCTATACAAAAAACAAACTCATATTTAGGTATGTTAACTTTGTTACTATAATTATTTCAGTAACAGAAATCTTATAAGAAATGTTAACAAACTTTTTATTTTTTATTTTTTTATAATCCCCTAATAAAAGAAAATATCAAAACAATTGAATTTTATACTCTTATACCTCCTCCTTTAAATCCTATTACATTTTATATCTTTTTTTTTCATAGCAAGTCCTGACATGCCTTATTAAACCTATTGAACATTATAGAGGATATATATATTAAGATTTTATATCTCCCTTTTAATAGAATACAATATCAAAGTATACTTTATACCTTTTTTAAATTAAATAAACTTTATAGTCTTTTATAAAGCTCCTAATCAACCATATCAAAATAAGCTTAATAACCTCTTATAACCTTTTAATCCAAATCCTAATAAAAAAAAACTATTTAATATCAATTTTATATCAAATACGTATTAAAAACACTTTTTTTAATATCGATTTTATATCAAATTTGTATCAAAATCCCCTTTTTATATCAATTTTATATCAAATTGATATCAAAAAGTGAATTTTATATCAAATTGATATCAAAAAGGGGCGTACAAGTGGGAGTGGAAAGGGGCGGGTTTAGGGGAGGAGAAAGGGGCGTGTCCACCTGTCAAAAAAGTTTGACATAACCTCCGTACTATTACTACTTACGTCATTTGTTAAATGACTAATATTTTTTCATCACATATCTTTGTCAGCAAATATCATCATATTACTTTCAGATGTCATTGAGTTCACAAGTTCTTAAAAAAAAAACTGACATACAGCAATTTTGTAGAGTAAAGATATTTATCTATACAAAAAACAAACTCATATTTAGGTATGTTAACTTTGTTACTATAATTATTTCAGTAACAGAAATCTTATAAGAAATGTTAACAAACTTTTTATTTTTTATTTTTTTATAATCCCCTAATAAAAGAAAATATCAAAACAATTGAATTTTATACTCTTATACCTCCTCGTTTAAATCCTATTACATTTTATATCTTTTTTTTTCATAGCAAGTCCTGACATGCCTTATTAAACCTATTGAACATTATAGAGGATATATATATTAAGATTTTATATCTCCCTTTTAATAGAATACAATATCAAAGTATACTTTATACCTTTTTTAAATTAAATAAACTTTATAGTCTTTTATAAAGCTCCTAATCAACCATATCAAAATAAGCTTAATAACCTCTTATAACCTTTTAATCCAAATCCTAATAAAAAAAAACTATTTAATATCAATTTTATATCAAATACGTATTAAAAACACTTTTTTTAATATCGATTTTATATCAAATTTGTATCAAAATCCCCTTTTTATATCAATTTTATATCAAATTGATATCAAAAAGTGAATTTTATATCAAATTGATATCAAAAAGGGGCGTACAAGTGGGAGTGGAAAGGGGCGGGTTTAGGGGAGGAGAAAGGGGCGTGTCCACCTGTCAAAAAAGTTTGACATAACCTCCGTACTATTACTACTCCCCCCAATCAGAAGCCCATCCTAGGGTTCCTTTGAGGTGGACTATTTCTACCACACTTTCAGACACTGTATAAATGTCTAAATCCACCCTATCAACCTCTTCCCTTCCCCCTTTTATCCACCCATCCCATATTGAAAGGTTTTCATACATCACCTTAGTTTTATCTACATTCTAATACATAGATAAGTCAACATTACAAATTCTCACTCATAATGTTAGAAGACTCAATTATCCTCATAAACGCAGTCTATTACTGTGTTCATTAAAGCACCATAACCCCGACATTGTTTTCCTGCAGGGAAACACACTGGTTAGCGAACGAACCTGTTAGATTCTCCTCCAAGTCCTATACAAGACCTATACATTGAATATGCCCCTTTTGCCAAGAAAACCAGAGGCACTGCCATTCTACTCCATAAGCGCATTTGAGTCAATTCAGGTCATTAAGGATCCTAAATCTACATATGTCATCCTTATCTGTAAATTGAATCACATAGTTTATACATTCCATCCTAAAGACAAGGACTACACACATTTCTCACACCCGCACAAGCAGTATGCTAGACTTGACTACATATTTTCCACGGCTGACTCATTAGACCTCATTACGCAAGCTAACATTTCCCTGTGTGCCTGGTCAGATCACAATCATGTCCTGGCTGATATGCACTCGACAAATACCCCATATACTAGAGCCCCTTGGCGCATGTCTTACCATCTCCTTGGAGATGTTCCATTCAGAGAAGAGCACAAACCTGTATAACATAAATAGCTCTGAAAAGGCCCCAAGCAACTTCTTTAGAAAACATACGCACTTATTTGGAGTCTTTAAAGCTTCCCACACTTACTCCCGAACAGCGTGAACTCTTGAGCTCCCCTTTTCTCTTATGGAAATCCAGCAAGTCACCAAAAATTTGAAATCCTTTAAATCCCCTGGTCCAGATGGCTTCCCAGTACATTTCTATAAAATCTTTATCCGAGAGCTTTCCCCCTTATTACTTATGCTCTACAATCTGGCTAGGGAGGAGGGCTGCTTCAAGAAACAATTCTTGGAAGCTACCATTATAACTATTCTTAAACCAAATAAGGACCCTTCGTTGTTCTCCAGTTATAGGCCAATATCCCTCATTAACACTGACATAAACTATTCCAAGTTGTTGGCTAATCGTGTAGCGAGTCTCTTACCACACCTTATGAAGCCGGATCAGATGGGGTTCGTCCCACAACGAGAAGGCCCAGATAATACTAGTGATTGTTAAATATCCTTAGTCTTTCCTCTAGCCTTAACAAGTCTTTATCGGTCATCTCTTTAGATGCCGAGAAGGCTTTCGACCGTGTGCATTGGCAGTTCCTATGGGAAGTCCTTGAGACTTTTCAGTTCCCCAGTGCAATGATTATGGTGGTTAAAGCCCTCTATTCTACTCCTACTGCATTGGTGAGAGGTTTCATTTTTCAGTCTGCTTTGTTTTCTATAACGAACGGCACCAGACAGGGTTGTCCCCTGTCGCCATTGTTGTTTGCGTTGGCCATATAACCACTGGTGGAGCAGATTAGAAGCGATTCTCAAATTAAGGGTGTCACTTTTTTCGGCACTGTGCATAAAATAGCCTTGTTTGTGGATGACGTTACTCTCTTTTCGTCGGACCCTGCACATACTATACTGACTAATGATGATATTGGACTCCTTTGGAGCCCACTCCTTTTACAAATTGAATTTATCAAAAACAGAGATATATACACAGGGTATCCCATGTCCCCAATTTGCATCCTTGAAAGACAGATTTGACTTCAATTGGACAGAGAATTTTATTCTACACCTCAGTGTTAAGCTCACCAGTGACTTTGCTCAAGTTATTAAGGATAACTATCTTCCCCTATTATCAGAGCTTTGAACCCTTAAAAAAACTGTAATTTAACCCACATTTCTTGGCTGGGTAGAATAGCTGCATTAAAAATGTCCTTTCTGCCCAGGCTTACGTATCTATTTCAATATCTTCCCGTTAAGGTCCATAAACACATCCTGCTGCAATTCCAAAGTGAATTAACAAAATATATCTGACAAGGTAAGCCCCCTAGAGTGGCGCACAAAATACTCCAACTTCCTAAGAATTCTGGAGGCATATTGTCGCCCTCTGTGATATGGTATTATTAGGAAGCAATGCTCACCCATGTTGCACAATGGGAAGTCAAACACTCCATGTGCAGGTGGAGGGCAATCAAACAGGCCTAGCTACCTTATAATATACACCTACGCAACCTAATATGGACTCCCCCACACTGCCGCAGAGAATTAGACCTGATAAATCCTATTGTCTGCGAATATCTAGGTATGTGGGATAAGCTTTGACATTATCCCCATATAGCCCCACACCCCTCCCCTATAACTTCTATAGCTGGGATTACAGGACTCTCATCTGCATAAATGGGCTCAACTGGGAGCCATTACAGTCTCTTACCTCTGGCTCTCCCCCTCGCGGGACTGCTTTAAACATATTACCCAATTCGGAACTGGACCCCTAATCCCACCATACTTACCTTTTGAATACCACAGAATTAAAAGCTTTTTGGTTAGTTGGGGTTTCAAACCTATGCTAGTTCGATCACTTACCCCTTGGGAGGCCATCTGGAACCAGGGGGATAGACTCTGCAGACCCTTATCACTTCACTATGCACTAATAGGGAGTGCTCCAAGTCCCCGACACGCCGGCCCATCTCCAATTGTGGGAGTCTTTCCTGGGTATCCAAATATCTTCAAGCATCTGGGGGCACACCCTGGAACTCATACAGAAAGCTATTAATTGTACAACATTATATGAAACCTTTTACAAACTCCTAGCACATTGGTATTATGTACCCACTAGGTTAACTAAGATGTTCCTGAGTGCATCTCCTCCATGTTGGAGGGACTGTGGTCAGAAGGGCAACACGATGCACATTTGGTGGGAGTGCCCTAACATCCACCCCTTATGGAACACCTGCTTTTTAGTCCTGTCCAAGTTGGGTATATCTCTTCCCAGGTCACCATCTACAGCCTTACTGCATATAGGCGTACATACTCTTCCAAAACACCACTCGTACATATGCATTTACCTCTTCACGACTGTTAAACATGCTATAGGTTGTGCATGGAAAAAAGAGCTCCCGCCTAATTGGGCTAATGTTTGTAGTACTATGGCATATACAGTATATACACCATGGAGAAGGATATACACTACAAACTGGACAAATCAGACCTATTTTAATTAACTTGGGCAGACTGGAAACATAACTATGACACAGACTGGAAACCCAATCTGTTGACATCCGACTGAGGTAGAGAAGGTGTAAGATGAGTACGACTTACATTGAAACCCCATATATGAGTCAGCAAATATCCCTTTCCTCCCTGACCTCCCTCCCCTCTCTTCTTCCCCTTTTCATCAATCCAGAAATTTCGGGGACTATTAATCCCCGGCGGTGCTTTGATTCCACAATTCTCTATGTTCATTAGAAAGAAATAGGTTATTTAAGCATTGACCTGTTATACTTATGTGATTGTAATGTATTGATCTGTTTATCCTTCGGGTCTCTTGACCCCACATGTTCTAAGTTTATTTTCTTTCCTTATGTAATTTTCATTGCACTATCAATAAAGCTTTTAAAAGCTCAAAAAAATATGCAGAAATTCTTTTTTTTTTTTTTTTTTTTAAAGAGCAGACCTCTGCTTCTTTTTATTAATTTTTTGCTTATGGTATATATACAGTGTAAATAAAAGAAAAACAATATGGTATAAGAAAAGAATGCATTGCATATTGTCCTATTCATACACAATAAAGTTATATCTAATTTAACATTATAAACTTCAGACATAAGTGATAAGACGTGTGATTATCTACTACCAAACAATATGCAGATCTTCTAGAGGTCATTCTTGCACCTCATCTAAATTCATCTATATTTATCCATTTGTCTTTTAAAACAGGCATAAAAAGTTAATGTAAACAAAAATAATAAAAAAATAAAAGGGGGGGGTTAATTCGGATTTCAGAATTTTCTAACTTTCAGCCCCGGGTAATCAGCCATAGCACCATAATGAGGGAAAAATTTCCCTTAGAGATAAATCTTGGAAAAAAACAGTTTTATGAAATTGTAGTGTAAGCATAAATTGGGCCGTTTTTGGATATGATAAAATGGTTTTCAGCCATTTGGTAAAAAGAACACGAATCTGCCTATCTTGGAGTATGGTGATATTAAACTGCTCAAATATAATTTGTGAGTGTATCATCTTAATAAATACGGATAAGGAGCATTTTTAGATTTCCACTCTTTTAGAATTAGGTTGCAGCCTATCATAATGATAGTATTGATTAAATTTCGATCTTTCATATCTGATCTGTACAATATATATATATATATATATATATATATATATATATATATATGTGTGTGTGTGTATTGGCTCAAAGGAAACTCTATGATCCAATATTTTGTTTAACCAATAGAGGATTTTATGCCAAAATTAAAAAAAAAATTGGACAGTACCACAAATATCTGGAGCATGTAACATCTTTGTTTTTCAATTACCTAATATTTCAGGTGTAATGTAAACATTATTTATTAGTTTAATATGAAATTCTTTCCATGTATTTGAAATGGGGGCCTCTATGACCCATCTAATGCTAGATTTTATTATTGTTGGGTTAAAGACTGAAAAATATTTTAGCCATTTAGAATGAATCAAGTCTAAAAAGTTTTGACCCTGTTTAGTTAAAATAATTTTATAGAGCAGAGAGATAGAATGAGACCCCTGTCTATGTAAATTAATATAGTACTTAAGACAAACAGGGGCTAATTTTGCATAATACAAAGAAGTTGAGGAAACAGTATTGCTTTAATTCACATTATTTTGGCCGAAAAGTATATGGGGAATGATTGCCGTCTGTACAATTTGGATATTGCTCTTGTAAATAAATTTGTAAAATTAGATTTAAACCAATTATTGGGATTCTTATGGAATTAGATTCCTAAATAGCTGATGCATTCTACTTCCTTAAAAGGGTGTTGTGGATTTATTTTTTTGTATCCATAGGATTTCTGTCTTCGATAAATTAATTTTATAACCAGAGATTAAACTAAACATATCAAAGTTCTTTAGGGAGGTGGGAGTGCTAGTTTTAGTATTTATAAGGCATAAGAGCAAGTTGTCAGCGTATAGTGAGAGTACTAGCTTCTTATTTCCTAAAATTATTCCTTTTAATTCCTGCCTAAGGAGGATTGCCAAAGGTTCAATAGCCACATTAAATAAAAGAGGAGAAAAAGGGCAGCCCTGTCTTTTTCCTTTATTTAGGGTGAGGTTAGCGGTCAAATTACCATTCACAATAATAGAAGATACAGTGTAATTATATATTGCTTTTGTGATGGACTCCGGCAACCCCGACTGGGTAGCTCCACCAAAAGAGTCCTTCCTGTACCTGGAACTTGTAGCTATAGAGCAGAGATAGTAAATTGACTTTATTGGGAAAAACACACTGCTTTTATACACATTGGCCATCTTGATAAAAACTTTATCTGATCCCAAAATTTTCACTATTCCCGCCCCTCCACACAGGCTGGCTCCTCCATAAGAACAACAGTCACATAGGGATCCATAATGGCTAAGTCACCGTGATCCCAAGGGAGCGGTGGCTATTCCTACCGTTGGAGAGCTCCAGGCCCCAAGGTGTCACAGTCCAAAAAGTGACATGATCTGTCGCTGGGGGCCGGAGCAGCAGCTGTTCAAAGGTACCCCGGGTCAGCCAGTGGTAGTAGTGGTAGGGGGGTCCGAAACCACAAGTTACGAAGTGACCTCCCTACTGGCAATCACCCAAATCCTTGCCCTTCATAGGAAGTACAAATCCCCAAAAGAGCAGATCTTTGGGGCAAAGGGCTTCTGGAGCAACCTAGGATGAAGTAGCTCCACAAGCCTGGCTTTTCTTGAAGGGGCCAAGTGGCCAAAGATCAGCTCTTTCAGCGACAAAATACAAGCAGTGTAGAAACAAGTAAAAAAGGGGTTTGGGCACAAAGTAATCCAATATTGAGGGAGGGTGGCCTTGGCAGCTTGGTATCCGTGACAGCTTCAATAAAAGTTACAAAATATCCTGAAAAGCTAAAATTCAATAATAAAGAGTATCGATGATCCCAGATTACAGAATTGAAGGCCTTTTCTGAGTCAATTGTCAGTAAGTCAAGATCTACCGTAGTGCTTCTTTTCTTTTTATAAAACTCAATCCAGAAATTTTCTAAGAATAAAGCTACTTTACGGGTGTTTTTAGTGGGGGATCTACCTGACATAAAACTGGACTGGTTTTCATGTATAATCTCATTTAGACATCCTTTGAATCTATTAGCGATGATGGAGGTGAGTATTTTATAATCTATGTTTAATAACAACATAGGTCTATCCATTCGATTTTTTTCCTTTTTTTAGTATTAACCCCTTAAGGACAAGGCCATTTTTTCAATTTCTTTCCCTTAAGGAGAAGGGCTATTTTTACATTTCTGCTGTGTTTGTGTTTAGCTGTAATTTTCCTCTTACTCATTTACTGTACCCACACATATTATATACTGTTATTCTCGCCATTAAATGGACTTTCTAAAGATACCATAATTTTCATCATATCTTATAATTTCTATTAAAAAAAGTTATAAAATATTAGGAAAAAATGGAAAAAAACACACTTTTTCTAACTTTGACCCCCAAAATCTGTTACACATCTACAACCACGAAAAAACACCCATGCTAAATAGTTTCTAAAATTTGTCCTGAGTTTAGAAATACCCAATGTTTACATGTTCTTTGCTTTTTTTGCAAGTTATAGGGCAATAAGTACAAGTAGCACTTTTCTATTTCCAAACCACTTTTTTTCAAAATTAGCGCTAGTTACATTGGGACACTGATATCTTTCAGGAATCCCTGAATATCCCTTGACATGTATATATATATATATATATTTTAGAAGACATCCCAAAGTATTGATCTAGGCCCATTTTGGTATATTTCATGCCACCATTTCACCGCCAAATGAGATCAAATAAAAAAATGTTTCACAAATTTTTTCACAAACTTTAGGTTTCTCACTTAAATTATTTGCAAACAACTTGTGCAATTATGGCATAAATGGTTGTAAACACTTCTCTGGGATCCCCTTTGTTCAGAAATAGCAGACATATATGGCTTTGGCGTTGTTTTTTGGTAATTAGAAGGCCGCTAAATGCCACTGCGCACCACACGTTAATTATGCCCAGCAGTGAAGGGGTTAATTAGGGAGCATGTAGGGAGCTTCTAATGTTAATTTTAGCTTTAGTGTAGTGTAGTAGACAACCCCAAGTATTGATCTAGGCCCATCTTGGTATATTTCATGCCACCATTTCACCGCCAAATGCGATCAAATGAAAAAAAACGTTATATTTTTCACAATTTTAGGTTTCTCACTGAAATTATTTGCAAACAGCTTGTGCAATTATGGCACAAATGGTTGTAAAAGCTTCTCTGGGATCCCCTTTGTTCAGAAATAGCAGACATATATGGCTTTGGCTTTTGGTAATTAGAAGGCCGCTAAATACCGCTGCGCATCACATGTGAATTATGTCTAGCAGTGAAGGGGTTAATTAGGTAGCTTTTAGGGAGCTTGCAGGGTTAATTTTAGCTTTAATGTAGAAATCAGCCTCCCACCTGACACATCACACCCCCTGATCCCTCCCAAACAGCTCTCTTCCCTCCCCCACCCCATAATTGTCCCCGCCATCTTAAGTACTGTCAGAAAGTCTGCCAGTACTAAAATAAAAGTTTTTTTTTTTTAAAAAGCATATTTACATATGCTGATGTGTAGGATCCCCCTTAGCCCCCAACCTCCCTGATCCCCCCCAAACAGCTCTCTATCCCTCCCCCTCTACCTTATTGGTAGCCATCTTGGGTACTGGCAGCTGTCTGCCAGTACCCAGTTTACTAAAAAAAAACTGCTTTTTTATATATATTTTTTTCTTTTCTGTAGTGTAGCTACCCCCTAACCAAAGAGCAACCCCCCACCCCCTCCCAGATCCCTTAGATGTCTTTTTAAAATTATTTTGTACCCCACTCTATCCAACTTATTTTTTTTACATTTCTGTAGTGTAGCCGTTCCCGCCCGCTTCCACAGGGTACGTTTCTGGTCTTTAAAGACCAGGTTGTGTGTGACGTACCCTGTACGACAAGCGTCGTTAAGGGGTTAATGTAATAAGTGAAGATGTTAAATACTTTGAAGTCATTTGGCCTTTAACCCCATGAGTTATAACGACGGCTCTGAGCCGTCCCAGAGTTTCCCACTCTGGTGCTAATGACGGCTCAGAGCCGTCGCTCTGTTTTATTTTTAAACTTAAAGGGACATGAAATCCAACATTTTTCTTTTTCTTATTTTTTTGTGATTCAAATAGAGCATGTGAATTTAAACAACTTTCCAATTTATTTCTTTTATCCAAAATGCTTCATTTTTTTGGTATCCTTTTTGAAAGAGCAGCTATGCACTACTGGAAGCTATCTGAAGACATCTGGTGAACCAATGAAAAGAGGCATTTTAGTGCAGCCACCAATCAGCAGCTGGCTCCCAGTAATACATTGCTCCACCTGAGCCTACCTAGATATGCTTTTCAATTAAGAATACCAAGAATGAAGCAATTTAGATAATAGAAGCAAATTGGAAAGTTGTTTAAAATCACATGTTCTGTCTGAAAAATTAATGAAAATTATGGATTTCATGTCCCTTTAAATGAAAGTACTCCGAATGAAAGGAAGGAGGAACATGGTATAAATCAGTCACCATGTCTAAGAATTGCTTAATTTAACCTGTGTCTTGGTGTGTGTGTGTAGGATTCATCTGTCATTTATGACACTTTAAAAAGGCTGCCTTATTTTGTGAAAAGGCATTATTGATGTTCTGAGAGAAAATCTTAAATTCAAAGAAAAGTTTTTGGTTTCATATCTCTTTAAACTAAAATTTAAACCTTAGAGCTGCGGAATCTGTTGGCGCTCTACAAATAACTGATAATTTCATAATTTAAATCATTATAAATAAAAATTGAACGTATGTGCTCAAAGCTGTTTTTCATACCAGTGTTTCTCAGACTTTTTCAGACTGTAGCACACTGTAACTGTGTAATTAACTGGGAATTGAAAGTATTTCACAGCCAGTACACTGTAATGTAGTATACTGAGCATAAAACCCTAATGGAATACAATTTAGCATTACATTAATTTTTAAGGACAAGATAGATTGATGAAAACTCACACCTTTCTTAGTCTAAACCTTGGTCAGAGATGTCATAGTGTGCCGTGATGTGTTTATTTTCCCTTTATATATCACCACTGAGTTGTGCTGTGCTGGCCCATGTGGCTTTGTGCTTTCCCTTCTATAGGAATTTCTTTTGCATACTGATCTTGTTACCATCATCCTATTGGACCTGAGTATAGTAACCTGTTTACAGTTAGCTGGACAACTGAAGTTCCAGTATGTGCAGTAACCACCTACTAGGTGCTCCACATATGTGAGTTGCATTCTACCAATTATTATCCCTGTGTGATGACTGTACTTGGCCATTTGGCACCTTTGTGTTGTTGCTCTTTTGTACTCTGGTAGTTTACTAACTCAAAGTGACATAAAAAAACAAAAAGAAATTAATGGGGTTTTTATTTTTTATTACAAACTGATAGGCACTTAATTGTCATGGTTCAGATAGAGCATACCTTTCTAAACAACTTTCCCTTTTATATCTGTCATATAATTTGCTTTATTCTCTTGGTATTCTCTGTTGAAAAGCATACCTAGGATCAATTCACTACTGGGACCTGCCTGACGATTGATGACTGCACATATATGCCTCCTGTCATTGGCTCGTGTGTTCAGCTAGTTTCTAGTAGTGCATTGCTGCTCCTTTAGCAAAGGATACCAAGAGAAAGAAGCAAATTTAATAATAAAACTAAATTGGAAAGTTGTTTAAAATTGTTTGCTTTAGGTTTCATTTAAGCTCTTACTTGTTTATTTCAACTTAGTGCACAGTGTCAATAGGTGATGCAGGTTTCCATGTAATTTTCTAATGCCAACAAAATGATACAGAGTTTTGCAGTGCTATACAAGCAAATTGTAAGATAAAATAATCACTCTTCAGTAAATGGCCCTTTAGTATTATATTAGTACCACTAGAGGGCAGGAGCATGCAATATTTTCTTATTGGAGATACCCAGATAATTTGCTGCTGATGTAGAGAAAAACAGCTGATGGAAGACAAACAGGATAGCTGACCTTTGTTGCTGCAATGTGTAACTGCTAAGCTTCTAAGGTTGAAGAGTTTGTGGGGGGAGGGCTAGAAGCTCAGCAACATTGTTTCTCCAAAAACATTGCAAGAGATTAATTGGACAGAAAAAATGGTAGCAGTTTATAAAATGTATCATTATTCAAAAGTGACAGCAAATAATATTTAATTAATTAAATAAAACTGCTAGACCCATCTAATTTGCTCATGACATACCTATTGTAGAACCTTATTATTGTAGAACCTTATTATAATTGTATTTTGACTTTACATTACAAATGCAAACTTTGTAGAGCAACAGTATAATGAAATAACTAACAATTAAAATGGGAAATAGATAAAAAAGGAAATATATATGCAAATATCAAATAATTAAATTAAAAAATAGGTTAAAAAGTGTATCCTACAAAGTAAATACATATTTGGGACTCACAATTTAACCTGTATAACAAAGCCAGCTAGTAATATCTTGTTAGTTTATAAATTTGCAATAGTGTTTTAAAATGTTTTTTATGATTATGTTTCAATGTTAATATGACTCCTCCTACTCCCAATTGTTGTTATTCAGGTAGCTTATAAATAAAGTTTATTGCACCTCAGCCTGTGTGTTGGGCTAAGTGTATTTAAAATTAAATAGCATACATACTGCAAACTTAATACCAGAGGGAGAAACAAAATAAACTAAAAGATCAGAATTTCTTTTTATAGCTATTTTTAAATTTAGACATCACCTCATACTACAAACCTTGCACAGTGCCTAAGTGATCTCTGTAATTTAGCCCTCTCTTACTGTAATGTTTTATAAAAATGACATCTAATTTATGTCCTTTTTTTGGGCAGAGAACATTTGATACATTTTCTTCTATGTGCTTTTCAGACCACCGCTGTCAGTCATGCATTTTGTATCCCTTGCTCATGTACTCAGCACTTTGGAATATGGCAGTGCTTTCAGAATAAATTATTATTATTAAAATTAGTAGTAATAATAATTAGAAGAAGATTAATAAACTTCTGCATGCTAACATAAAATAATGTGTAGCACACTGGCTTTTCCACTTTGTTTTCATAATCTGCTCTGACGGCTTGAGGCTATATGTAGTTAGTGCTATGCGGAAGCTTATTGATTTATGACGAGGCAGTGTGGCTATGCTATGCCACATAGAGCAAGCTTTACCAACAGATATTTCCTTGAAGTTTTTACCATGTCAATTTCATCTTTTACTTCTATAAATAACATCACACGTGTTCTTCTTACTGCAAAATAAACACCAGGACTACTGAATGGGATGTGTACCTGAAATCTCTCTGCACTCTGCTTTGTTTGACAATGCATTTAATCGCTTGCCAAAGAGGGCTGTGATGTGCTAATTTGCAATGCATTACGGCCTTCTCTGGCAACCAAGGGTTAACTTAGTGTTAAGAGAATGACTGATTCATCCTGATGACATGTCAGGCAATTCCTCATCTATAACAAAAGAGGGAGGGAGAAGAGAGACGGCCTACTTTGTAGTAAGAGTTTCTCACTCACAGTCAGGATTTATCTGTGGTATTTTTTTTTCTGTTTACTCTCCCAGCCATTTTGTTTTATCCACTTGGCCTACATTAAAAGGACATTAATATAACATTGCAAACTGGATAATCTGACCACAGCTCAATGTGTTGTAAAACAAAAGCTTATTTTTAGTTATTTATTAAAAAGCAGTTTCCAAAACACACAAATTTGTTCTAAAAATTTTGTTTTCTTTTTTTCTTATTGTTTTGCCCTTCTCTTAAAAATTAGTAAGGGAATTTGTTACGTAATTTGGCATTAAAGGGACATAAAACACTTGGCACTTGTAATATGTTTCATTATGCTTAGTAACAAATGCAGTATATTTTCTTTATTTATTTTGCCTTTTTTCTGTAATTTATCTTTGGAAATTGTGTTGTTTTTTTTTTAACTCCCACAGGAATTAGAAATTCATACTCATGGCGTCACCATCCAGTCACTGGGAGAGATTTATAGACACTCCTGAAGCTACCAAGGGGCCTTGTTATAAAGACAAGATCTTGTTTGAAATTCATTGAAGCACCTTTCACATATCTTTTCAAGCATTTCATTAGCTGGCGTTCCTGGCATTACCATATGACGTCTCACAAATCAAATGAGAACCACTAGCAATGTAGAAAGGCAATAAGTACAATTGCATACACTTGTAGAAATGTTTTAAATTAAAAAATGCGTTTTATATCATTTATATCTTTTTTATTAGCAAAATCTCGCTGAGTAGAACAAGAGGCTTCTCATAAACCTTGCGGATGTGAACAAGGTGTTGGCCATGTTCATTCTGGGGCATTCTAGAGGAGCAGTCAGTGTTTGTTTTTTTCTACCTAGACCAGTGATGGCAAACCTTGGCACTTCAGATATTTCAGAACTACATTTCCCATGATGCTCGACTGGACTTCAGAGTGCCTAAGCATAATGGAAAATGTCATTCTGGATCATCTGGAGTGCCAAGGTTCGCCATCACTGACCTAGACCTTGTTTATGCATGCAGAAGTTATAAAAATTATTTTGCTTTTGTAATGGCTCACAGTCGTGTGTCGCTATTTCAAAGCTGGCAAGTTAACTTACTTTTTTATGTATGTTAGAGTGGACTGTTTTTAATAAGAGGGTATTTTATTTTCCTATTAATTTGTTTGTTAAGTAAGGTTTTAAATGAGTTTTTGGTATGCTGGTATCCTTGTCAGTGAAATGTATTATATGTGGTGTTACATTAAAGGGACAGTAGACACCCTTTAATCACAAGACATTACTGTTACATTGCTGTGGAATAACATACTAGCCAAGTCTAAATGTTTTTAAAACAAATTAACATCCTTTCACTGCAATTGTTTGTCAATAACCAAACTCCACCCACCATTTGTCTTATTTGGAGGAGAGCCAATCTGTGCTTTAGTTGGCAGACAACAAGGCTAGCTGCTGTTGTAAAGTTAGTATAAAGTGAGTTGTTTTGCAGTTGTTATCAGCTAAAGCCAATTAGGAACATATATGTAGAAGAGTTATAGATTTGAGAAGTCAGCAGAATGGATTTCAAGGTTTGAGATTTAGAAATTGCTCTATTTTCAGAGCTAAATAACACAAAAAGGGCAAATTAAATAATGACAATCTCAAGGTGTTTACTGTTCCTTTAACAGTTGTGAGTTGTGATGAGGGGTAGTTACAAATCTCTTTGCATTCCACATTATTTAAGTTGCAATGTTGCTGCAAGTTTTTTTTTTTTTTTTTTTTTTTTTTTTTTACTGAGATTCATTTCACCAATGAGCTTTAAGAATCTTGGCCAATGTCTCATTTATATCTGTGCCTAAATAAGGCTTCCATCTTTGGAAGAGTTATGGGACTTACATTAATTTACTTTACAAAATGATTTGTACATCAAAAATACCTTTGTGAAAACTGTAGGGACAAATACAGCAAGGGAACTTACATATCCCAGGACATACTTGAACCCAGGACATACTTGAGCCCAGGACATACTTGAACCCAGGACATACTTGAGCCCAGGACATACTTGAACCCAGGACATACTTGAGCCCAGGACATACTTGAAAACGAGAGAAGTCTCAATGTATCCTTCCTGGTAAAATATTTTATAAATAAATAAATAAGGATACATAAAGGGCTGTTTAAAGGGACATGAAACCCAAAATTAAACTTTCATGATTCAGATAGAGAATCCAATTTAAAAATAAGTTTCCAATTTCTTCTATTATCAAATCTGCTTTGTTCTCATGTTATTCTATGTTGAAGAGATATCTAGATAAATAGTGTGCACATGCATGAAGCATTACATGGCAGGAAAAAGTGCTGCCATCTAGTGCATTTGCTAAAGTATAACATTCTTGCAAAACTGCTGCCCTATAGTGTTGCAAACACGTGCGCCCTCCTGAGCTTACCTTCCTGCTTTTCAACAAAAGATACCAATAGAACGAAGAAAATTTGATAATAGAAGTAAATTGGAAAGCTGTTTAAAATGGTCTGTTCTAGCTGAATTATGAAAGAAACATTTTTGGTTTTATGTCCCTTTAATGCTTTGTAGATGTCGCTAGCAAGCAAGGAGTTAAATTAGCTCAGGCTTTTTAGGATAATAAGAAAAAATCTGCATCATTGTTATATGCATGAGATAATTCTAGGTAAAATTGACCCACTCAATATATCTTCTAGCCCCGCAGAAATAATAACAGAGATCCTGCAACACTTTTTTTTTAAAAAAAAAAAACAGGATTTTACTTAAAGGGACATTATACACTAATTTTTTCTTTGCATAAATGTTTTGTAGATGATCTATTTATATAGCCCATAAAGTTTTTTGGGTTTTTTTTAAACAAAAATGTATAGTTTGCTTATTTTTAAATAACATTGCTCTGATTTTCAGACTCCTAACCAAGCCCCAATGTTTTATGAGAATACCGTCAGCTACCTACTTCAGCTTGCTCCTGTTTGTGTTAAGGGTCTTTTCATATGCAAAAGAAGGGGGAGGTGTCTCATTTCACACTTGCAGTGGACTTTCAAGCTACCTTTTCATCAGAGCTAAACTGAGAGTTTCTAAGTAAGTTTTTAAACAGTTTTATACTGGATTTTTATATCAGTATCTGTGCATCTTATTCTTTATAGTAGTGTCTATTACATGCAGTTATATGAAAATGAGTGTATACTGTCCCTTTAAAATTAAAAATAGCACATGAGATGCCAGATTTTATATGTGTAATTTCCTGAAATTAAAACATACATAGGAGCCCATCACAATCCTTTAGAAAACGTAATCTATTAATTGATATACAAAATTCACCATTACATTCTATGGGGATTTTTGTAGCTAATTCATTTGATCTGCTTGTTTTAAAGGATTGTAATCACACCCATAGCTAGGTAAATTAGTCAGGTGGCCTATGGGTGGGGTTATGTGACCCACTACTCCTTGTTGGGGTTTGGGTGGTACATACAAACCAAAAGAGTGATAGTTTTACTAAAATACTAGAGGGCAACAAGTATGGTACAAATACTCCCCTCAGGATCTGGTGCTCCCCCTACAAATAGCAAAACAATAGCAAACCATTAGCTAAAGCCAAGACATAAAGTAAAGGGCATCAGCAGAAAATGACCCTCAAACTGGGAATTCCTAAAAAAAAATGCAGACAACAATTGTGAGATCTGTATCTGTTTCTGTATTTGACTGTAGATTTATTCAGGAAGAATTATTCATTAGTTTGCTTATACAGAAGTATATTTTTTTATTAATAACATTTCCTTAATAGACCCTTTAAGTAAATATAAATACAACCATTTAATAGTCAGCACATCTGGTCTAAAGACTCAGCAAATAAATATGATTATTACTCTACATGTCTTTGTGTTTTGCTGCCCCATAATCCATCGACCGAGTAAATCATTAATAGCCTACTCTGCTGTCCTCTGCTCTATTCTTCTCAGTCTGTAATTCAGACAGTAGATATGAGGAAGTTTTCAATATTTTTTTTTTTTTTTTATAATTTTTATTGATTTTTCGAGCCACAAGCAAACAAGAAAAAAGAGAAAAGTTACAGCTTCCATAAACCATAATGGATCTTATCGACTAAACAGAAAAAATGCATCAAAAGTATAATATCACAGTATAATCAAATGAGATACATTGGTTCCACTGGATCTCAATATATATTTACCATATTTGCCAAGAGAAGGGGGGGAGAAAAAAAAAAAAAAAAAAAAAAAAGGGGGGAGAGGGGGGGGAGGGAGAAGGAAGATGGGGGGGAGGGAAGGAAGAGCAGGGGAGAGCGGGAAAAGGAAAAAATGACTTACTTAGTTCTCCCCCCTCTCTCCGTCCGTCAGTCCATCGCCCATGATCTGGGTAGTCTTCCTATCTGAATCTGATGTTGGAACCATTCAGACCTCTTGAAAACTGACACTATTTGCCTCTGGCTAATTCCAGAAAGGGATAAAATCATCTCCTTCCATTTATTAAAAAATTGTCGAAGTTGCTTGTTGTTAAAGATTTTTATGTTATGTTGATCCAGTAATATTTGGTATTGGGCTTTTCTAAGAAATTCAGACAATCTGAGATCACCTCTACTCTTCCAATTAGAAAGGATCACATTTCTCCCTACCAGTATCATGGCGTTCAGAAATTTGTGGTTAAATCCCGGTTTACTACTATTGTGTTGAAACAGAAGGAATATCTCAAGTTGTGAGAACCTTATCTGGACTCCCATAACCTTGTTACACCAGAAGTTGACTTTGTGCCAAAATTGTCTTACTTTAGGGCATTTCCAAAAACAGTGGGCTAGATCTGCCCTTTCATGTCTACATTTGGGACATTCTCCAGCTGTTATACTGCCCCTCCATAGGGCTATTCGAGCCGGGGGTAAGTATGCCATGTTCAGTAATTTAGTATGTGATTCCCACCAAGTGACTAGTGTTGTTGCTTTCATTGCCAGTCTGACACTATCGGCTATCCGTTCTTTCCCTATTTGGGGGAACATTTTATTCCATTTCCTAAGTAGTCCCTCCATATGGGCTTCCCCTTGGATGTTCATTAGCATTTTATATACTCTTGAAAAATTTTTAGCCCCCTCGGAGTAAGCACAGATTACATTATTAACTACCCCCTTGTCTAGTCCGATCCCTGTTTCATTTCTTAGATCTTCAATCCAATGTCTAACTTGTAGGTAGGCATAAAAGGAGGACCTTTCTAAGTTGTATTTACCTTTCAATTCCTCGAAGGTTCTAACTACCAATTGGTTTTCCTGGCACAAGTGGCCTAATGAGCAAAGTCCTGCCTGTGCCCATCTGGAGAACACCGATATGTTCAGACCTGGTGGGAAGCTTGGATTCCCTGTCAGTGGGAGGAAAACAGATTTACGAAAGTTGCTCTTAGTTGCTAAACATACTTTCTGCCATGTCTTAACCACATCTTGAATAGTCACATATTGTGCTATGTTAAATGGTAATTTGCTCACTGGATTATGTATAATTGCTTTTAAATCAAAAGGGGCCACCATGTGCGACTCCAGGTCATTCCATGTAACATGATCTCCTTCAGTGATCCAATCTAATGCAAATTTGCAGACAGCGGCGTAATTATAAGTTCTAATATTTGGGCATACAAGGCCTCCACTTTGTTTTGTCAATGTCAAAGTTTCAAAGGCTATTCGTGGCCTCTTCCCCCGCCAAATAAAATTATTAAAGACCCTCTGGAGCGTCAGAATATCATTCTTGTATAACAACAATGGGAAATTTTGAAGAAAATACAATAGTTTAGGGAATATAATGGTTTTTATAAGCATAACTCTAGCCGTCATACTAAGTGGCAAGTTAACCCAATTTTGAACTTTTTCCTGTATTTGTTTGATGCATTTAACCAAATTAAGTTCGTACCACTCCCTAGGATTACTACTTAGGCTTAAGCCTAAATATTGTATGCGTAATGTTTCCTGAAACGGATGATTTATTGTTTGGGCTGGTTTCTGGATCCATAACAATTCCGATTTCTCGTTATTGATCCTATAACCGGAAAAAGATCCAAATAAGCCGATTATAGATAGGACTTGAGGTATGGAATGAGTTGTATTGCTTAAAAATAATAAGAGATCATCCGCAAAGAGTGATAACACCATCTCCTGTTGACCTATTCTAATCCCCCTTACCTCCTGTCTTAAGTAGATTGCCAGAGGTTCTAAAGATAGGTTGAAAAGTAATGGGGATAATGGGCATCCCTGCCTTGTCCCCCGTCCTAGAAGGAATCTGTCTGATGTTTCGCCATTTACTATTATTGAGGATACAGGATTTTTGTAGATTTTCTGTATGAATTGATAAAATGCCCCTATCAGACCGAACCTCTCTAGTGATTCAAAGAGGTGGTCCCACCCAATCGAGTCGAACGCCTTTTCGGCGTCGACTGTAAGGATCGCCAAATCATGTTTACTATGGGATTTTTTATGCTCTTTATTGGCAAAATAATCCAGAACCAGCTGAACTCTCCGTATGTTTTTAACTGGGTTCCGACCTGTCATGAAACCGGCCTGATCAGGATGTATCATATAATGCAGGCTTTCCTTGAGCCGGTTGGAAATAATTGTTGTTAACAGTTTGTAGTCCTGATTTAAAAGAGAGATTGGTCTATATGATGAGGGGGAGCTCGGGTCTTTTCCCTTCTTTAAAATCAGGACCACATTTGAAGCTGTAAACAGAGAAGATTGCGGTTTATTTCCAATGAAATAATCATTAAATATTGCCTGTAAGAGAGGGAGAATTGGTTCTCGTAATAATTTGTAAAATTCGGCCGGTAGAGCATCCGGTCCCGGTGTTTTACCACCTTTAAGGTTGGTTATGGCATCTGATATCTCTTTTATTGTAATTGGTGCATTCAATCTTTGTAGGTCTTGATTTGTAATCTGGGGTGTTTTAATCTTTTGCCAGAATTCCTCTTTTTTGTCCTGATCTATTATGGTGGGGGAATATAGCTTTTGAAAATAGTCAAGAAAAACTTGTCTAATTTCTGAGCTTTTATTGAATCTCTTGTTCTGATATGTAATAGTTGAAATAAAATTTTTCTGTTGTCTATTCTTAACCATTTTTGATAGTATTTTGGCTGAAATACCCTGATTTCCTGTGAAGAAGGCTTTTTGCTTCCTATCCTCTTCTACCATCATTTGATTTAGAAATAAGTCCCTTTCTCCTCTAATCTTCCTATATTTATCCCAATTCAATACAGTTTTATCTTGAATGTAACGCTCATATGCCTTTTTGAGTGTGTTGGCTAGTTGTTCCTCTCTCTGGTCCCTTTTTCTCTTCATCCTAATTAAGTATGCTTTTATTTCACCCCTAAGGACTGCTTTTGCGGTCTCCCAGAGGATTTCAGGTTTGTCCAAATAGTCTTTATTATGTTTAAAAAATTCTTTCCATCTTTCTTGTAACCAAGACTTAAATTGGATGTTCTGTATTAGGTATTGGGGGAAAAAGAAACGCGCATTGCTGTTCCGAGTGGAGGCCCCGTATTGAATCTCTAATGAGATAATTGCATGATCAGATACTTTAACCTCCTTAATCTCCGCTTTTATGTCAAACTTCATCAGTTGACTGGAAACTAGGAAAAAATCTATCCTGGAGAAAGATCTAAATGACCTGGATTCGCACATGTAGCCCCTCTGATCGGGGTGCTGAATTCGCCAGATGTCCTTCAGTGCCAGTCTTTGGCAAAACTTGTGGAGAGTTCTGGTCTCCCTCGTTCTCCTATCCCTCGCTCTACTGTTAAATCTATCTAGAGTGTGTGAGAAGGTCATATTATAATCTCCCACTACTATTATGTTGTTTCCTAGAAACTGAAAAAGTTTCAATCCTAATGTTTCCCAAAAATCTCTATCCGTTTTGTTAGGACCATAGAGGTTACAGAAGATATATAATTTCCTGTCTATTTTAATTTCCAAAATTTGATATTTGCCCTCCGGATCGTTATAAACTGATAAGATTTGGTAGTTTAGATTCTTATTTAGCAATATAGCTAACCCTCTTTTCCTCTGACTATAAGGTGTATATAAAATCTCCCCTACCCATTTAGTTCGTAATTTAACAACTTCTACCGGGGGTAGGTGCGTTTCCTGAATGAACGCTAAATCCGGTTTATGGGAACCCAGAAGTTTTATCATTAGTTTCCTCTTAATGGGTGAGGAGATTCCTCCTATGTTCCAAGACAACAGGTTTAATCTATTCATCTATATTTACCATTATTTTTCCGTCCACAATCAACCGTATTTTGGAGAAAGTGGGTGGGCGACACTAGACGGGGGAGAGAAGAGAGAGAAAGGGGAAAAAAATAAATAAAAAAAAATGAAAAGAAGATAAAAAGGGAGGGAAAGAATCCCAACTCTTGACGAAACTAACCAGTCCCCTATGTCAGCGATCTGATTATCCATACTACAAACCCTATATTTCACAATCAGAATTCTAATCTCATTAATCCAAGTCGAACATTGTTGGGGGAGCTGGCCTCCCCCAATGGTACTAGCCCCCCTTCCCAACATAATTAAATACATTAACATCAAAGAAACAAAAGGAAGGGCTAAGACATGCATTAAAAGACAACATAAACTTAACAAAAATGTCCTTTCTGGCTTTTTGACCACCTTCCATCTCATAATACCACATTTCCGCCTAGGATGTTCCCTAACTCCACTATATTCCATTTTTCTGACAGTAGGCCTTGACCTCTCCAATTTTTGAAAAGGTCAACATGGCGCCATCCTTCTCCAATACAATTTTGGCCGGATACAACAGTCTAGCCTTCAGATTCCCATTGATTAATCTGGAGCAGTATGGCGCCATTTCCCTCCTCCTTGCCTGGGTTTCTGTGGAGAAGTCTTGAAACAATAACAGTCTTGTCTGGCCTACCTTAATCCCCCCATTCTTGCGGTATAATCGTAGAATGTGGAACTTATCCTGATAATTTAAAAACTTAATTATAACTGGTCTAGGTCTCTGTGTGACCGTAGAATTATCACGTATTGGCCCTATTCTATGTGCTCTCTCCACGGGGATCACCAGATTCTCTATCTGACTTCCAACCATTTGAGGGAGTGTGGTAGAAGCAAATTTTAGGAGGTCCGCATATTCTGCGGATTCAGGAAGCCCAATAACCCTGAGGTTATTGCGCCGTGACCTGTCCTCTAGATCTTCTAACTTAGCTTGTAGTGTATGTATGATCTTTTCTTGCGTCTCATTTATGGCTTCTTGAGTAGAGAGCTTATCTTCTACATCAGAAACTCTTGTTTCTAATTCTGTAAGTCTAGATGAGAATTGCTTAACTTCTGTTGACAGGTTGCTTATCTCTTGTTTTAAGGCATTAAACTGAGGCATAAATAGTTCAGACATTTGATTCAATAATGTTGCAGTATCGATACTGCTCAGGCTTATGTCGCTGCAAATCTCCGGCTCGGTAGACTTAGTTTTTTTATCCTTATGTTTGGGTGGCATCGCGGGTGAGTTAGCTTTAGAGTGGGACATGTATTTGTCCATGAGTGGAGTAACAAAAATACTTGATTCCAGTGATATGAAGAGAGGAAAAAAAGAAGAAAATAAAAATAAAAATAAAAATAAATAAGTGAAGTGAATCTATCGGGTGTGAAGGTAAAAACCAATTACAAGTGGGGGGAGTGGACAGTGAAGGTGTATGGGTAGGGGTAAAAAAAAAAAAAAAAGTGATCTAAGGGGGGGGGGGGGGGGGGGAAACACACTGAAGAAGCCCCCAGAACCAGGTGTATATACAAATGTGATTCTAGCGCGTTACCATCCAAAATCGGGACCTCAAAATCAGAATTGCCTAAAACACTTAGCCCGAGTATTCCAGCGAATTGTCTGCCGCCTCACTTAATTTTAGCAGTTTGATTTAATCACTGCGACTGTAAGCACTACAGTGTATCTCTCACTACCTCTAATGAGTTTTAGACTCCTAAATTTCTAAATGATGGTGGTTGAGCTTTCTATTCCAAAGTTAATAACCTGACAAGATACTTCTCTAACTAAATAGACTCAGTCTTAATTGGTTACCTGTCTAGTAGATCTACTTATAACAATGTAATATGTCTCTATTTGCCTTAGGTTATTTAAAGTTTGGGCCTTTGATCATTTAGCCAATATTTAGGCTTCTGATCAAACTCCAAAATTTTTTAAAGGGTTTTTCTTAGGATCACTGTGTCAACATGCAGACCGTCCTCTTGACAGTCTAAGCATATCGACACCAGCCTGATCCCAACGTAAAACAAAAATGGGATCAAAAACTGCCAATATCTGTCTCCTGTAAAGCCTGCAAGAGGATTAATTTGTAATTAGAGCATATATCAGCAATATCCTTTTAAGAAAAAAATTCCACCATCAATTAATTCCAAAAGCGGTAGAGAGAGAAAAAAAAAAAAACAGGAGACACACAGAGAAACAACTTAATGGTCAGCACAGCTATAGCTGTTATATAACACAATCCCTTTGCTGGGCCTGAGTCCCTGTAACCAGGCACTGGGTCTCACATCCGATTGCTAGCCAGCATCTGATCACTTGAAAGAGATTGTTATTCAGTCCAGAGTTGCTTCTCTTAGTGACGTTGTATACCCAAAAATGTCTTTTCCTGGCAAGATTATAATTAATCCCCCTGTTCGTCCTCTCTCTAGCTAGGGAACCTTCAGATATAACCTAGCTGGTCTGTGTCCACCAAGTATACTCCAGTAATATTCAGTATCTGCACTGTCAAGGTTTTAAGTATACAACGAGACTGTCAATTTATTTTATTTTGAGGGGTTCAAAACAGAATATGCAGCTTAATACCATTGTTTGCAGAAGCAGCCGTTCCTCAGAGAATATCCTCCATCCAGGGGCCTTATCGGCCTCTCTCGCTGTATTTGCTGCCCAGCAAGATCCACCTCTCAAGCTCTGACTCCAAAATAGACGTGAATACTGGCTTATTAATTTTATCAGAGATTTAATCAAGGGCCCTGTTATGTCCTAACTCCTCATGTGTGGCCGGACATAAGCCTCCAAGCATCATAAGGCACAAGGATAGTTCAGCGTGTAACTCACCGCTTGCTGGATACCTCTAGCGGCTCACTTTCTATTGTCTCCCAGGGGCCACTGTCTGCTCTTGTAGCTACAGGTCACCTGTCTTCAGCGTGCTTCAGAGCACTCCTCCGGTGGCTCTCAATGTCCCGGCTCACTTCCGCTTTAGTGCGTCTCACTCCGCTGTAGATCCGGCACCATACACGGCAGGCACTCGCTTCAATAGCAGTAAAGACACGGCTCGAGACGTCTCAGGCACACACAGCCCTCCACCGAGACCTCAGGCGTTCCCGTGCATTCGCGGCCCACAGGTAAGACTCCCGGGAGCCCGTACACTCGCACCACCTGCGGGACCGCTCCTCCACTCAAGTGCTTCACCAACTCCTCAGCGGCCTCACACGTAAAAACTTTGGGCCACTTAGTACGTCTCAGCTTCCCGGTATCACACCGGTACTCTTGACAGTCCAGGATGTAGGCCTAGGCGGGCTCTTCTATGTTCGCCTATGATTATGCCCTCACCGACAGGGCCAGTAGGTATGGGTGGCTTCCCAGCGACGTCCTGCTGTTTTCCGGACCCCAAAACCAGGTTGGGTCAAGGAAAATAGTCGCTCAGGTTGTTGGAAGTTAGCTCTTTCCCATAGAGCGTCGAGCTAGCGTTCCCTCTGCTAACTCCGCCCTCACCGGAAGCCGTGCCCCCAGTTTTCAATATTAACTGAAAAGAATATTCTGCAATCTGTTTGACTCTCTATGCTTCGCAATGCTGCAATATATTCTTTATTATACAATGAAGGCTTAGATTTGTATTTTAATTGTAAACATTTGTGTTTAATTATATAGAAAATAGCTGGTCACTATGGAAAACCATCAGGTGGTCTTACCCAAGTCATTATATGTTACATAAATAACATTATTATAATCTCTAAAGATAAAGCTAACAGAAACTTAACCCTAACAGTTAATCCTTATTATTTGATGTCAATCTTCTCAGATCACCATCAGGGATCCACCTCATTTATTCCCATAGCAAGGTCTTGCTACTCCTCTTTAAAGCTCTGCTATTTATAGTGTGCAAGACATTGGTTGGCTATCTGTCAAAGTTCAGCCCTTCACTTATTCTGATTGGTTCATGTCAAACTGAAATAACAGTACTTCAATAAGGTGGAGTCAGACCAGGGCATGGGGTTGAAGTAAGAAGACACCTGTTGCTGATTTTAGACTTGAGACATCGACATTTAAAGGGTCAAGAAACCCTTTTTTCATTATTTCGATAAAACATACATTTTTAAACAATTTTACAATTTACTTCTATCTTTAAATGTGCTTCATTTTCTTGTTATCCTTTGCTGAAGGAACAGCATTGGACTACTGGCAGATAGATGAACACATCTAGTTAGCCAATCACAAGAGACAAATGTGTCCGACTTGTGCATGCACCAATTAGCAGCTAGCTCCCACTAGTGTAGGGGATGTGTGTATTCATTTTCAACAAGGGATGCCAAGCACATTTGAAAATAGCAGTGAATTTAAAAGTGTCTTAAAGCTACACACTCTGTCCGAATCGTGCAAGTTTAATTTTGACTTTCCTATCCCTTTAAGGAAATCATTTTTATTTATTTTTTTATTTTTTTTTTATTTAAAGGGACATTCCAGTAAAAATTTAAATGCACATAGATGAATTACATCTAGGTATAGAAGCATATTTGCAATATACATGTATTGGCAAAAATGCTTTTAGTAAAAGTTATCAGTTTAGTGTAAGCATTTTTCTCTGCACGTGCATGTGAAGCATAGCTAGATATTATCAGTGCACCAGCATTTTAATCACTTGAGCTTCTCTGAGCACCAGTGGGGCTTGTATGATGTCAGCAATTAACAAACGGAGTCATTACCAGATGGTGGTACAAGCAGCTTAGGCTCTCTGAGCTAGTGATGTGTGTAAAATGCTGGTGCATGGTGCATACAAATAAATATACTTTAAAACAGCTATAGCTTTTAATAGAAGCATTATTGCTAATGCATGAATATTACAAAAATGTGTCCTTTCAAAACGCATTCATAGGGATTACAATTTTGTCTGGAGTGTCCCTTTAACTGTATTTTTTCAGGTAATTTTCTTCATTTCACTTAGATGATTTAGGACTTGGAGAGGGTTTGAATGATTCATATTTGAAGATTGTTTGCAATTGGGGATCACTTAGAGGGGGTGGTTAATAATGGCTGGGTTGATTTCGCAGGGGTGATCAAGAGGGATTTCAGTCAGGGTTGCAGTGTGAAGGCTGAGTTAGTTATAATAAGTTTAGTTGCAACTTGTAGTAGTAATCTTGGTCGTGCTTAGGTTTTTTACTTTAGGTTATTTAGGCCTTGTCCATTATTTATTTTTTTATTACAGGATTGTACAACTCCTTAATGGGACATTGTACGCTAGAATTTTCTTTGCATAAATGTTTTGTAGATGATTCATTTATATAGCCCATCTCGGAGTGTGGCTGTTCCAGGCGAATCTCACCAACAGTGCTAAATTGGGAGCTTCTAAGTAAGTTTTTAAAAGTTTTTTTTATATCATTATCTGTGCATATTATTCTTTATTGTAGTGTCTATTACATGCAGTTAAATGGAAATTGGTGTATACTGTCCCTTTAAAGAGATATGAAACCCAACATTTTAGTTTCATGATTCAGATAGAGCATACAATTTTAAATAACATTCCATTTTACTTCTATTATCTAATTTTCTTCATTCTCTTTGTAGCCTTTCTTGAAAAGTATACCTAAGTTGTCTGCAGAAAAAACAATACACTACTGGGAGCTAGCTGCTGATTGGTGGCTGTACTTATATGCCCCTTGTCATTGGCTCGCCAGATATGTTCAGCTAGCTCCCAGTAGTGCACTATTGCTCATTTAACAAATAATACCAAAAGAATGAAGCAAATGTGATAATAGAAGTAAAGAGAAACGTTGTTTAAAATTGTTTGCTCTATCTGAATCATGAAAGAAACATGTAGGGTTTCATGTCCCTTTAAAGGGACACTGAACCCAATTTTTTTTCTATCATAATTCAGATAGAGCATACAATTTTAAGCAACTTTCTAATTTACTCCTATTATCAAATTCTTTTCATTCTCTTGGTATCTTTATTTGAAATGCAAGAATGTAAGTTTAGATGCCAGCCTATTTTTGGTGAACACACTGTGTTGTTCTTGCTGATTGGTGGGTAAATTCAACCACCAATGAACAAGTGCTTTCCATGGTGCTGAACCAAAAAAATAGCTTAGATGCCTTCTTTTTCAAATAAAGAAAGCAAGAGAATTAAGAAAAAATGATAATAGGAGTAAATTAGAAAGTTGTTTAAAATTGCATGCTCTTTCTGAACCAGGAAATAAAAAATTTGGGTTCAGTGTCCCTTTAAGTTAGACATGCTGGGAAATAGGGAAGCATTATAATGACTGATATAGGACCTCATTGCTACAGAAAGTATAGGAAGTCACTAACTGTCACAAACTGTCACTGTCTGGCTACTGCATCTATTTTTAGTGAGCCCTGTATGATAGCTGGTGAACTGCAGCTTCCAGACACAGGTGACATAAGCTGTCTCTCCAGAGGAAAGGATTGGATCTAATTCTTTCAGCTTATTGAGGTTCTTAACAATTCTGTTTATTCAGTGATTATTTTGCTTTTAACATTTATTATATTTATTCTTTTACGTTTTCATCATTTCAAACATTTTCTTCTCTTCTGGTGAAACTAATTTTGTATTTTGGTGTTGATGAGAATCATTGAGAAGAGTTATCTAATGAGTTTTCACCATTAAAAGTCTAAGGGATTTTTGTTGATATATATTTGTTTGTTTATATAATGTTTACAAAAACAAATGTGTGTTGTTCTTACATCTTATAGCGATATGGTGATAAAAGACCTATTAGTCTTAAAGGGACAAGAAACACAATACAATTACAAGATTTTTCTTCAACCTTTCAGTAAATTAACATATTAGGTGAGAAAATTAAAAAAAAAATTTTTTGGAATGCATTAACACCTTGTTTGCTGCAATTATTATTCAATAGCGACCCCCCCCCCCCATTTGCCTTATTTGGAATAATCAATATGTACTTGTTACCAGAGCAGACTAAGCTCACCATGATCATTAGCAGTATATACATTGTTTTTTAAGTTCATTATCTTATAATCTCTGCAGAAGGTTATTAAGGACAGATATGTGGCAGGGTTGGTGAAGCCTGACATATACACTTCCAGCTGTCAGAATGTCAGAAAAGGAACAAAACAGAGCAAAATAAATAATAAATATATATTGCAAAATAGTTTTTTCTTCACATACTTAAATGATAATTATAGTCAAAAAAGGACATGGAACCAGTGCTGCTGATTGATATTTCTAAGGTCGATAGACATAAAAAACATGCTCAACAGATTAGTGCATGTCATTTTTTTTACTATAATGACCCTTTAAATATTTTATATTAATATAATAAATGTATTATTTAAACTCACTTTTACTGTTTTCTAAGCACAAAGGTACTTTTCCTAATTATCTGTGCCTTAAATATTACCCTCATCTTAGTCTGTGATTCTAACAAAATTGTAAATAAAATAAGAATTACTAAAAAAAAAAACAATAATAATATGATGCTGTAAAATAAAAAGCTGACATGGCTACAAATGATGACTGCAGTAACCTTGCTGAGTTGTCGTTATCCTCAGCCTCAGCCAGGTTCCCAGCACTGTGTGCGCCTGTGATTTGCCATCTGCTAGGGCAGGAACACAAACACCAACGGACAGCTCTGGTCAGACAGCTTGTTTTATTATGGCATTTACATAGATGGGAAAATGGCACACAATACAAATATCACACCTCATTATTCTATGGTACAACTTCAGGTCTATAATCTGACTATGTAATGGGCATTTGACCATCAATTCTTTAAATTCTTTTTATTTTTCATCATCTACATATTTTAAACTAATATTTTGGAATATTTTAATTGATTGTAAATTAAGAATGACAAATCTTTTTTAGTTCTGGGTAGGGATGGGCAAATGTTTCTAAAAATTCAAAATTTAAAATGAATTTTGATACATTCGTTCGTTCGAATTGAATTTCGAATGTTTATATAACATTCTAACATTCTATTTTCGAATTTTCGTTTTCAAATTTTTCAATAAAATTCGAAAATATTCGTTCGAATAATAGAATGTTTAGCTATGTATTCATTCAATTTAAAAATGTAATATTCGAATTTGAATATGACATTCGAATTCGAATGTGAGATTCAAATTTGAAATAGTATTTCTAGTCTACAACTGTGTTTAATAAATTAAATATTCAAATTCGAATGCTACATTCAAATTCAAATGTCACATTCAAATTTGAAATAGTATTTCTAGTCTAATACTGTGTTTTAAATGTGTTATTCGATTAGAATGTGATATTCGATTCGAATGTGACATTCGAATTCGAAATAGTATTTCTAGTCTAATACTGTGTTTTATAAATGTAATATTCGAATTTGAATGTGACATTCGATTCAAATGTGATATTCGATTCGAATGTGACATTCAAAATAGTGTTTCTAGTCTACAATTGTGTTTTATAAATGTAATATTCGAATTCGAATATGATAATCGAATGTAACATTCGAATTTGAATGTAACATTCGAATTCGAATGTAACATTCGAATTTGAATGTGACATTCGAAAACTGTAAATAACATTCGAAAATCGAATTTTTAAGAATATTCATTCTTATCAACATTCTATTATGTAAATCGAATTTCTACAATAACATTCGTTCTAACATTCGAATTCGGATATAAACACATTCGCCCATTCCTAGTTCTGGGCCACTAACAAATCAACTGAGATTATGTTTATGTCTATAGTGCATTACTTTTTTGAAAGTGAAAGATAAGGTAAATGCAATATTTGTGGTACATAAATTACACGCCTTAAAAGCAACTTAAATGGACGTTGCACTAAAAAAAGTTTTTGTTCCACTCAAAAAGTTTATTTCAAAATGCAAAACAGCTCTTTGTGTTTCTTAAAAAAGTTTTTGTGCTGATCTCTCTCTACAAACACACACACACACATATGTATGTATATATGTATATATATATATATATATATATATATATATATATATATATATATATATATATATATATATTGTTTAATTGCTATTTAACTACTTTCTATGAATGAGTTTATAAACTCCCCTCTGAGATTATATAGGGATTATCATTATAGTTAGTACATTTTAAATCCTTTTATTTTTTTCAAACTATGCCTGATTTATTTAAAAAGGGATAATGTTTTGGAAGTTAATTCAGAGCATTAGTCAAAACTTACAAGTCAATCAATACAGTAAGTAGGAAGCTGCAGTAATGATTTTTAACTATCCAAATATACTAAAGAGAATAAAGATCTATAATAATGTCACAGGCACAGTAGCTACACTGTGATCAAGAAAATGCTCTGAACTGATTCACATGCTTGAAAGTAAATGTATTTAGTCTCCATGTTAAACCTGATCAAACTGTTTTGAGAGGGAGGATTGGAAACATCAAGTGACTAAGACTCAAGGGAGAAGCACATTTACACCACAAAGGCTCAGAAGCAAGTAACACAAGGAATTCTTCATCTCAGTGGCTCCATCCATCCTGCTAGACAACAACAGAGAAAGGAAGATATAGACATGTCACTACCTACACCAGAATCTATTGAAAAAGCAAATAAGGCGCTCAGAAGATATTAACTCTATCAGTCTCATGAGGCAAACGCTGCCAGTTTTATTATACAGTACTGTATTTTAGTATTATTACAATAATTATAGCATGGCATACTGTTAAGAATTTAGTTTTTGGTGTGTGTGTATATATATATAAGAGCTGCAGGACTCCAAATTTCTTTTTAGTGGTTTGTTGTCAAGCTTACAAACATAGGCAACGTTTTGGGCTGTGCCCTTTCTCAAGCCAAGTGATTAATACATAATTAAGGCCAACAATTTATAGGCAGTGAAAAAACAGCAAAACAGTTGAAAACATTATGGCATTTAACATTTAAAGAGACAGTAGTGTTGTCAATCGGACCAGTGCATTCTTTTGTTAAATTATTGTGTGATAGTGCATTTTGTTTTCTTTTAATGCAATACTTAGTCTCTCATTTATAACAATTTCATTTAGTGAAAGTGTATTTATAATTATGTGCTTTTTAAGTGATGTTTTTTTCTTTTTAAGTGTTTTATTATTAAAAATTAAGTGAAAATTAATCCATACATCACAAAAAATATTTTAATCATGAGGTTTTACCTTACTGATGACTGAGAGATGGTATACTTACTGCTATAAATCTACTGGTATAATTTATGTGATAGTATTTTTAACGACTGTGTGATATATACAAAATCACACGTATAGGGTATTTAAAGATTGATTATATTTTAATTTTAAAGGGACATTAAACACTTTGAGATGGTAATATAAAATGATAAATTGTATATAATAAAACAACTCTGCAATATACTTTCATTATTTATTTTGTCCTCTTTGCCTGTAATTCCATTCTGAAATTGTGAGCTTTTCAGTTTCTGTTAGAAATGGAAGTGCAGAACACTGTTAAATCCAGCGCAACCATTGGCTGCACACTCTAGTGACCTATTTATAACTGACCCTAATTGGTCACAGCAGAGAAGGTAACACAAGTTACAACATGGCAGCTCCCAGTGTTTAATGTCCCTTTAACTACAAGGAAACTTTATTTTGCTCTATAATATATCTTACTTGATCTTTTATAGTTAATTTCCCTGTATGGGTTACTTCACCTCTCTCATAAGGACATTTAGAGCTAAAGACATAAGACAAAAAGATTCTTTTTTATTTTTTTATTCTATTACTTTTTTACTAAAAAAAGGTCCTTTTTTTTATTAATTTTTCTGTTTTTTATATATGGATCTTGATAGTTGTTCTTATATATATATATATATATATATATATATATATATATATATATATATATATATTTATATAAAAAACCTTTGAAATATAGATGTAATAATAAACTTTAGTAGTTTATTTTATATAGCCCCTGCCAAGATGCTCCCCTCTGTCCCGGCCTTTTTCCATTTTTGACAAGCAGGTGGTAGGTGGTACAGCCAATCAGAACTGTAGCACCAGATTTATGTAAATCTATATTAGCACACTTTCCCTTTACTGCTATCAATACAAAACATTGTCTGATTATTAAAGATGCAAAGAAGCGCTCATGTAGAATGTGGTACAGTTCTGATTGGCTGTACTGCCTGCTTTTAAAAAATAAAGGTTACATAAAAAGTAAAAAAGAAGCTTTAAACATTTTGAAAAAATATTATTTATCTGGTTATTTGATAGTCTTAAAATCTGCTGTGTTTACTGATATGGTTTATTGACCACTTTAATGCACTGAACTAGTAACTGTGAGCATGATACTGAGGGATCTGGTTCTATTTGTATGACAATGAGGATTTTTTTTCTATAACTCTGACATCAAGTATGAGAGTAAGCCCCTTTCTAACTGGCATAATTTGTGTTTATAGAATAATTAAACAAGTACATATACTTGATTAGTTCTGCACAATCTGTTTGCAGATTAAAGTAAAATATATAGAATAAAGATGCATCAGAAAATAGTCACTGCATTGCATCTACTATGTAAGTATGTGTGTATGTATGTAAGACAAGTATGTAAGTATATGTGTATGCATGTATGTATGTATGTAAGTATGTGTGTATTTATGTCTGTATGTATGTGTTTATGTGTGTATGTAAGTATGTGTGTATGTATGTATGTGTGTATTTATGTATGTGTGTATGTAAGTAAGTATGTGTGTATGTATGTATGTAAGTATGTGTGTATGTATGTATGTAAGTATGTGTGTATGTAAGTATGTGTGTATTTATGTATGTATGTATGTGTGTATGTATGTATGTGTGTATGTATGTATGTAAGTATGCATGTATTTATGTATGCGTGTATTTATGTATGTGTGTATGTAAGTATGTGTGTATGTAAGTATGTGTGTATGTATGTGTGTGTGTGTGTGTGTATGTGTGTATGTAAGTATGCGTGTATGTAAGTATGTGTGTATGTAAGTATGTGTGTATGTATGTATGTATGTGTGTATGTATGTAAGTATGTGTGTATTTATGTATGTAAGTATGTGTGTATGTATGTATGTGTGTATGTATGTATGTAAGTATGCATGTATTTATGTATGTGTGTATGTAAGTATGTGTGTAT